>NC_092803.1:175441483-175748848 GCF_040954645.1 Diabrotica undecimpunctata | reverse complement strand
CAAGTGGCTCACTGCTTCCACAGTAGAATGCTTTTTTCGAAATCCAAATTTTGTTTGTGATATTTTATTATGTTTTTCTAACCATCTTTCGAGCCTAAGTTTTATCATTCTTTTCAGTGTTTTTGTTTTGAAGGAGCTTAATGAAATACCTCTTTAAGATTCTGTCGAATCAGAATTTCGATTTGCTTCAAGTATAGGAATCACCCGGTACTCTCTCCAACTATCTGGAATATCTTCTGATTGCCATATTTGATTAAAAATTTTTAAAAGTGTTTCTTTTCTTTTTTGATGTTAATTTGCCAACATAATATTATGTATAGATCTATTCCCGAAAAAGTGTTTTTCTTATTCTTAAGACTTATTTCTAATTCGTATAAACTAAATGGCACTTAAAGTGGATGATTACAGTTTTTCCTTTCCATTACATTAATTTTTGAAAATATTATTATCTGGACATAATTTTCTCAAAAATTCCTCAACCCATTCTCCTTCGGTTATTGGATTTATTTGTGGTTTAAAGATGTTTTGTAAACGTTTGACTTGGAGAAATTTCCCTCTATATGGAGGCTTTAGTGGAATATCTTCTATGTCGATTTTTTAGAGATTTTACTTCCTACATACGAAATATACACTTTCTTACAGATCACTAATTTAATGTCTTTACCACTACAAGTGAAACCGTAAAAGTGAAAAAATAAGCGTTTAAAATTAATATTTTATTGTAAAAGCTTCAAAATATCCGTCTTTTGATTTGTTAATTGTTTGTAATCTACCGTTGTAAAATGGAACAATAAATAATGGTTTAATAGCTGAGCAGTAAAGATGTCAAAAATTGGTATTACAGAAGGTGGTATTAGTAGACTAGCGCGAAGTTTAATTCTATGTCTTCTATATTTTTAAAATATAAATTATATTTTTTTAATTAAATGAAGTAGTTATTATTTATTTATTATTTATATTCAAAAAAAAATTATATTATATTCAAATAATTCAATGAATTATTGTTTGTTCTTAACGCCCCTTGTTGACGTATTAATCAAACGTAATTAAAATTTAAACAAAATAATAAATATAAGTAAATATCATTTGATAGTAAATTTAATTATTGAGTAAACTAAGTATTATGTTTAAAAATAATAATTGTATTTATGCAATTATTTTAAAGCGAGAAGTGTGTCAAAAATGTAAACAGATAAATATTGTTATTAAGCGGATGACATTTATGGCTTTTAAATTTTGACAAACATTGCGAATCAAAATTTTTATTAACAAATATTATTTTATTTTACTTTTCATTTATTGTATGTATTTTGTTGGTTATTTTAAATTTTACACCTGCTTAGAATAAAGTCCATCTAATTTACTTACCGTTGAACGTCATTATCATTGACAGAGATCGAAGTTGACATAGTTGCCAAAGTATAAAAAAATCCTGAATCATTGAACATTAGTCAACACCGCAACTGTCAAATAAGTGTTACCAAGTTATGCCAAAATATCACCTTCGTTCGATTACAGTTACAGTGTGTTCCGAACAAATGTTCTTCATAAAAACGATTTATAATGCATTTATACAAATTAAATGAAACATAATATTGTGTATTTCTTTAACTTAACATTAATAGAAATCTTCAAATTTTATTTCTACGCGTATATAATAAAATATATCTAGTGGCTGTAATGCCAGTGTACTCAGCAAAGTGATTCTAAAAAGAACACACCTACCGCCTAAATATTTCGTGTTGGTATCATGCGACCTCACGGGCTATGACGCGGATGACGTGCAACGGTAGGTAAATTAGATGAAGTATATATGATGACTAAAAACAAATTGATCTAGAGTTGTGAATCGATGTGAAGAACCACTATTTTATGACGCTACCCGTAACGCCGCCATCTTGTTTCGCTGGTTTCATGATGACGCCTGAGACGCTCGTCTCAGCATTTTACCTTAGAGAAAAAAGTAATACAACGTCCGTATAGAAGCTTCGCTCAAAAACTCGCTTATTGCAGCTAGTTTGTCACGTTTGTGGCGCTCTTTCCGTGTAGTGTTACATCAAAACGCAAATTTCTTAATAGAAACTTTCTTAGTTGTTAATCAGTATATCTTCATTACCTTCCCATTGGTTCTAAAAAGGTCAGCATTTTGGTGGTAACTCTTGTTTGCAGTTGCTATGTACACTAATCTCAGAAATGCTTTTAGCTCAGTTAGAGCTGTTTTAAAGGTCTGAGCGTACTCTTTCAGTAAAAAATATTTATTGGTATTTTCGATAATAATTTTCAATAAATTCGGTATAAAAAATAAACTCCAAATTTTGGAGGCTTCCATTTTCTCCTCTACTCCTCTCACACCAGACATTTGCGTTACAAGAGTTTGGACACGGGTACGTACAGCTGTTCGAAAGGAAACACTTTTATTTCATCTGATAAACTTATATTTTCCTAGAAAATACAAAATTCTGTAAAGAGGGCCATTTTATCGAGAATTTCATTGGAATTAATTGCTTCAAATTGTTTCTTAGTGTCAGTATTGTGGTCTATAGTTTTTATTTCGTTAAAAACAATACTTTTATCATCTTATTATATTCTATTTATTGATTGTCAGATACATCTTTCAACTCATTCCATAGCATATCAGTTCTCTTTTGTTCACTTTCATAATCTACCATCGCCATGAAAAATATGCTGTAGCAAAAAGTTATTCTACTAAAAACAAACGCCAAAAAGAGATCTGTAGTAAGAATTTTATAATACAAAAATAACAGCTTTACTAACCTCGTTTCCAAAGACCTGTTTTGATTTTAGCGGAAAAAATGCACTCGCCCTGTCAACACCAATGTTACACTAAACAGAAGACATCATTCCAAGAAGCTACCTCGACGCATGCCTTTGGATCGAAACTAATCAGCAGTTTTCGGCAAATTATGGTGCTGTTGGTCTTAGAGACCATAGGTTAGCAACGAAGGGTTAAAAAGAAACCTTTGGTTTCTTTTAAAAGTTTTTGTGGTTCGTTTACACTACCAAATGTTTCTGCCTACATTACGGTTATGATGTAATAATAGAAACCAAAGACAGATTTGAGTACATTAATCAATTTATCATTGAAACATTTAAAAAAAGACACAGAAAAAAATTTATTCAAAACCTAGTTATGGAAGAGGAATATTATTTGCCAGGATATTGGAAAGCACACACACAATTTAAAACATGCAGTCAACAATGTTGTGGATGCTTAGGCTGATGTTTAGGAAGTAACGCTAAAAAGAACGTGGAATAAATTATAGCCTGAATCAACACAAGATGAAAATGTCCCCGTGACAGCCGAACGTGATGCGGTAACAAATGAAGTTAGGGCTGAATTTGTAACGTTGAGCGTCAATTTGTAACGTTCCAACGTTGAGCTGCTGTTGTCAACTTGTAACCGCAAACCTTAGTTTGCTGCTACAACCCGAGTAACATCACTAACAACGTTGGAGCGACAAATCGTTTCCCATTGGGACCAATTTTTAACGTCATAACCCCTAATATATCAATTGCAAAATTGCTACATTAGACGTTATACGAAACACTCCCTGGCTATCTCACTCAAAACGTGAATATGGCCTACTCTGAAGCAACACACGCAAACAAGTAAAAAGAAGAAACAATACACAGTTAAATTAACACATGTTTATTAAAAAATAAAAAAAAATTACAGAAAAATACATGTTTAAATATAATATTGAATTTAAATAAAAATTATTCGACTTCTTGCTACAGTGTTACATTATAGTAAAGAAAAATGCTTGTCACCAAATCCTAGGTTTTATCCTGGTCTTTTCTGCTATGGTTGTTAGCAAGCCATGTTGTTAGCTTTGGATTTTCTTGCCCCAGAGTCAACTCTCCTATCGGAATGATAGTGCCATTCTCAGGCCGGTTGGTCTTCTGGATGTTAATATAATTTGACCCGCACCTGAGAAATGTATCCCGGAGGTTGACTCCTAATTCAGGAGACGACACAATTGGTTATTGTACTTTTACAGAAATCATGAAGAAAATCCACATTTTTAGAAATAGAAGCCATTATATCGAGTTTTGTATCGAACGGGAAGAGGGAAATGTCAACAAAAATGAGTCTTCGACAGACAGTTAATGTCACTAGCATTAAACTAAACAGAGAATAAAGATGGCACCTCTCGTTCCAAAGTAACAGAAATAGAGATGAAAATAAAATTCATTCTTTAGAAACTTGAGTAAAAGATAAAAATGATGATTATTAAGAAAATAGGAAAGGTAGATACTGAAATATATATATATATATATATATATATATATATATATATATATATATATATATATATATATATAAAGAAGATAGATTTGGACGCCAACTGGTTTTTATACCAAATACCAGTAAAAATGAAAAGAGAATAATGAATCAATTAAGTAACGACATAATTCTGATACAATCTATATCTGAGAAAATATATAGAAAAATAAGAGATACAATGGAGGATATAGAAGAATATGAATTATGACAGAAGATATGGAAATTGGAGAATAGAATTAACGAAATATATTAACATAAGAAAGAAAGCAGGCAATGTAGCAGTTATAACGCTACAAATTAACTGTTTTATTTTCGTTGCCTAAAGATGACATAAACGAATGATTAATTTGTGATGAGGACGCAAACGGCTATCGACTGTTGACTGATGATAAAATCGTTAAAATGACAACACAGACGGATGAAACATATACAGAAGCTGACACAGACTTTGACGGTGGCGATGTCGATGATGTTATTGCACCTTACAAAGATTTGCGTAAAGAAGCTAGGGAAGCTGCATCGCACATACAACAATTCATGTAGTGGTGTTCTCGGCAAGAAGAAGCAAATAAGGTAGATTTGTAATAAAGTAAAGTAACAATAAAACAAACAAAGATTTCAGAATATTTTAAATCAAATTGATTCGACTGTACTAACATAAATCCCTCTTATATTGCCAAATAAAACATACAAATCAAAGTTGAGAGTTATACTATGAATTTTTATTTTTTTAATGTTTTGTTAACCGTCTTTTTGATTATCCGTTATACCCTTGGTCCGGTGTCCTGACGGATAATCGAGGTTCCACTGTATATGAAAAATTCAATTCAACTATGTGAAAATTTCAAACAGTGTATTTTTTTATATTATACTAATGAACATGAGATTCCATCAAGTAGCGACCAATTCTATACAAAGTACGACAAATTGTGAAAATACGTCTTTAAATAAATAATATGATTTTCGGGATAATAAGATAATAACAATTAAAAAATTAGGTTAGAAATATCTTATATTTTAATTATGTATTCAACGTTTATTATCTCACGAATGTGCAAGTTTTCAATATTTATTAAAATTGCTCTCGGTAATATAAACTTTAGTTTACTTTAGAAAGTAAAGTTGTACATTTGGCAAATATTGCTCTACAAACCAAACTTCCAAACCAATATTTCAAATAGCGTGACCAGATTGAGAAATGTTCTTTGATCTTTTAATGTGTAGAATCCATGTTTTATATTTCCTAGAGTTGCCAATTTTAAAGAAACTTCACTTTATTTCCAGATACATCTGTTGATTTGGTTGTTTAATAAATGAAAACTTTTGTAATTTAATCTGCTATTGAAAATGTTTTTAAGTAATTCTGGATATTTGTTAATGTAATAATCACACGTGATTAAAAACAAATACTATACAAAAATCAAAGAGGTAAAATAGAAATTCAGAATGCGTTACCTTACTGGAGAAGGAATTGAATAGGAATACAAATATAAGTAGAAACCATTTACTTCGCAGACCATTAAGTAATTAGTGCAAAAATCAAGAAATCTATGAATTACATCTTTTCGATAAATACATTTATGTATTTTACACAAAACATTATTAACAGGTTGACTGCCAGCTTCTTTTTCTTTGCATTGCCAAAGAGTCATTTGAGAACCACATAATATAGTACTCAGTCTAGAAGAAAAGTTCAAATAATGAGAGCCATAGATGATACTCAGTATAACTTACAAAACTGTATGCCGTGTGCCTAAGCAGTCACTCGGCTTTTACATTTTATATGAAGAAATTAAAGTTTTGGCCTCAGAAAACCATTCCATGATTTTAGCCCGTAGCTAGATGGTATTATATACTTTTTTTATAAAGGTCGTTTATCAATGTGTAATAAAAACTCTTTTTTAGCTTAACTATTTATTTAACAAGTAGCGTAACTCTAAAAAACGGTACAAAAAAAAATAGTCGATAACTTAAATGACAAGGCGTTTACAACGGCAACATTTAGTAAAATATTAAAGGCAACTTTTCGGTAGCATTTCAATGACCTTCTTGAAAATGCATTATACGAATTCATTTGATTCGATACATCTATAAAGGATTTTTTTGCATTATATTTTACAGAAACCTGCGGTTTGTTTGTCTTCTCTTCTTTGTATCACATTTACCATAGAAGGCATATGCTTCGAACTTATAGCAAACAAATCTCGCCGATCCTTCCACTTTAAAATCACCATTTTCATTTTGCCTTGCAACAATATTACCTTTCTTTAGTTTTATTTTAGTAACATCAACTAGATTGCGTTTCCTATTGGCTCGAAGTGTCCCCCCCTAAAAAGTTGTTTGTCTATCCAGTAATTTTTCTGAAGTGACACTTTTATACCAGTTGTCCGCATATAATGTTCTACCAAAATCCAAATATGGCTTCATTAATTCCATAACCACTTCGAGCATACATATATACCAGGCTGAGCATCCTTTCCAGCATAAACTTTATTTGTTTTGCAGGTACTACCTAAAACTTAGCCTACCTTAAAATGGCACTATCGACTCATCTATACACAGTGATATTTTGGGAATTACACAGTGATTAAACTTATCCACAAGTAAGTTAATAAGGTTCTAAACCTTGTGAAGCCGATCTCCTGGAACATGTGTTCAGTTATCCGAAATATGAAACATGCTGAAAATAAATATATATTGAAGTAATTAAAACCTAATATAAAATGTTGTAATGGTACTTCAAAATCATCTCAAATCGGTTTTTGGCCATATCGTCTGCTAATTTGCTATTATATAACTGTGTGTTTTTTCAATAAAGAGCGAAAGAGGGCATATCTACTAAACCCATCCACATAAGTATGCTTAAAAAGGTATTCATTTTTTGTCGATTTGTCAGTACCCATCTTTTAATTCTTGCACTTCTCTTTATATTGGGTCCTCCAAGACAATGTTGAGCATAATTGTTTGTTTGATTTACTAACAGGGATACCACTTCTCCATCAAAAAACAAACAAAAGAAATGAAAAGGGCTGGCATCTTGCATTGTATCTATTAGATCGGGGTTTACGCCTACTTCTTCGGAATTCGTATTATAATTTATATTTTTAATCCTTTGCTGATCAGGTATTTGCCAATCTTCAGATATGGGAACGTTCTCAGGTGCTGGTTCTTGCTCTTATTGAACTCTTTATTTCTCAAGACTTCATTTTCACTTATTTCATCACTGTCCAAATCTTCACTGTCTAGTGCATAGTCTGAGTCCGCATGAAGTAATTTCTTCTCTTTTTTGAAATCCATTATTACAATTTACAATCGCGACTATATCGGAAAGCAACAAATAAACTAAACTACCTGTTAGAGCTTGCAAAAAGCTTTTTTTTATATTTCTCAATACTAATAGGATAGACTTATATTGTTAGCAACTCCCAATATTCTTAATTTTAGTTTACAGAAATCTGCAGGTCGATAAATATTTTATTGTGAGTACCAGAGGTAGCGCTCATGCCCCCCTGATCAAAACATCACTCGTGGGGCCTCAGGTTCGAAATGGTGTGAAATACTTCAAAATATATTAATTTAACCCCAAAAGATTCTTACAAAAGACTAAATTAAAATAATAAATAAAAATCGTCGTACCCTCATAGGACAACATGCTCTAGAAGAGCTGTAGCATAAATGGCATGTTAACTGAGTACTACATGTGGTATTCATGAGAGTCAACGTGTTAATGAAAGATTTAATTTATTTTTCTATACTTATTTATCATAAAAAAAATATAAAAAAATGTTATTTTGCAAACAAAAATTTTATGATAAAATGTTAAACGTATTAATTATTTAATTTGCAATTTAAATAAAAAGGTAACACGTATGTAAAGCATATAAAAGCTGATACAAATAAAAAAAGTGGTACAGTAGGCGGTACTGTAGATTAGCGTGAAGCTTCATACTATATATTTTGTATTTTTAAAATTTCGATAATGTGTTTAGAATTTAATAAAGTAAATTTATTATTTATTTATTATTTTTATAAATTTTAATAAAATTGAAAAAGTTGACATCTTGTTTAACCGTCACCTGTTGTCTTTTAATGTCTTTTATATTAAATAAGTAAATTTAAACTATGCACAGATTTTAAAAACATAGTGCAGAAATTGCCAAACTAATATATTTATCATTAATATATTTACAATTATTATAAAAATGCAAATTACCTACTGAAATATAAACTTTAATTTAATTTAGTTAATATCGTTTAAAATTTATCTTGACAAAGGTGAAAGTAAGTGCAAAACTTACCTGAAACAAAACAATTGGTTTAACAGAAAATATTTTTTAAAAAATTGTGAATCTAGTTCTGCGAAATGTTGTCTAATTCATAAATTACAATAATGTCTCCTCAATTTCACCTTTAGATTGAGGCAAATTGTCTTCGTGTTTTTTCCTTTTTATGGCTTTAATTAAATAATTTTTTGATTCATCCATATTATGATCTAGAAGAAACAAGACTCCATTTTCTATGGTGATGCTATAAAAGAACTTTTATTATTTTACCCATATAGAACCTAAAAAATTTGTTAGATAATTGGTACAGCGACTGTATTAACATAATTATAATCTTCCTGGACTAATAATTTAGTATTTAAAATATAGTTTGTTTGTAAAAGTTCTATCAGTAATGAATTTACCAGTATTAGAGCATAAACATTTTTATTTTAATAAGTTTATCAAACTCTTACAACTTTTATTATACAAAAAGAACCTTTTTACTAATTTGCTCTGATATCTAACGAAACACGTTTTTAAATACGCCAATAAATATTGTCACAATTATAAAGTATTAAAACTTTGTCCAAACTTTAACTTAGTAATTACTTCTCTAACAACTTATTTAAACTTCTACTTCTTATCAAAATTCGATAACTGCGTGTAGTAAAATAAAGTTTTAAGTGCATTTACTAAAAACTTCATCTAATTTGTCAAAAATGATACTTCAAATCTAAAATATTGCCTAGTTTATTATGTAGTTTTATTACAGAAAGAAATCGGCTCAAAAATACATACAGCTAAGGAAATATGGTATGGGAAAATGCGAAAAACTGTGAACGAAAGTGAAAACATTAATACGGACACAGAAAAAAATTAAATGTTTAGGAAGAGACTACATAGAACAACTGTTTAACGATCACGAAGACAATCTAGATAAAAACACAAACAGTGAGACAGAGAAAAAAATAAAGTCTAAAAAGACTACATAGAAAAACTCTTTAAGGATCACCGTGATAATGTAGAACAAAACACAAACAGTGAGACCGGACAGGAATACCAAGAAATAAAGCAGAACCCACAATTAAAGAAATAAGGACTGATAAGGACCAAGAAAGCTACTGATTCAAAATACATCGCTGGCTTTTAATTAATTGTTTTTCTTCTTCCATTGATCGCCATCATTGAATTTTTCCTATTCCGAGGCATAATCTTATTTCCGTGAGCTGTGTAGTTTATAGTAGGTTTTTTTACTCTGAAATAATCGGTTTTTTCTATTGTTTTCTTGTCCCAGTTATAACCGGTTTTTTCTTTTTAAAGTAATAACCGTTAAAAAAAAGGGGATTTTAATATCTACCATACCATGAAAGAGCTTCTCGAAGAATTCGGCATCCCTCTGGCTAGAGTTGTTGTCGCCTGCCTAAGAGTGGAGAGAACATGATGGTTAAAGTGATAAAGTTGATCAAAGAGGGCAAAACCAGCATTGTTTTGCACACATAATAAATTTAGTTGTTACAGATAGCCTTTTTTTTCGTCTTTTTTAGGTCTGGTGGAATCTTCAAAAGACATCTCAGTCCAGTGCGCCGCCTGACTAACTTTAGTGCAGGATTCGTTCTTCGTACTCCCGGCGATAGTTCCCGAGGTACTTTAAAATGCCCTCTCGTCGCCGAGTCTACGCCAAACGCCTACCTGCTAAACCAGACCCTCCTCTGTCATCCAGCGATCCGGAAACGGAATGGCCGCTGTAAGGCCGGCATCACTTCCGAATCACTACCTTTATTCATTCATTCTCCATTCATACACATCCACACTCTATTCATCAGCAAGGAGGTTCCCTGTCTCGTTCCAGGTAGCGCATAGAAGACACTGGGCATTTCCAGATGGGCATTTCCTACTTCCTCACAGTCTGACTCACGCAATTTCAACTCACACAGTGTGACCCACTTTTCTAGCTTCACCTTTCAGCATCATTCACTCTTACCTTTAGCGTTGGTTTAGCAATCTTTCTTCCTCTTCTTTTTTCTTGATCACTGCACGGATATAGCTGTGTATGTTAGTCCAAACTAATTTATTTTCAATCATTCTCTCAATCATTTCTCTCACTGTAACAAAATTCACACCTGTCTCTCTCTCCATTCTGTTCCTTTCCACTATCCATCTACTGCAATCTAACATCGTATGTGTCACAGTGTCCGAGTATCCACAGTATAAACATTCATCTGTATCAGCCTTTCCGATCCTATAGAGGTAGGCCCTAAAACACCCGTGTCCTGTGAGCACCTGCGTCAGGAAATAATCCAGTCGCCTGTGGCCACAGTCCACCCAATCTCTTATGTTCGGGATCAGCATTTTCGTCCACTGTGCCACATCTTCCGTGTTGTTCCATTCTTCTTGCCATCTTTCAACTGACCTTTCCCCTTCCTGTCTTTTCTCGGCCACAGTAAGGTTTGGACCTCTTCTCTTATAAAGCTCTTTTCTTTCCACCGCCAAAACATGCAACGGAACACATCCAGTGATGGTCCATAAGGCTGCCGCAGACACAGTCCTGTAGGCGCATGCCACTCGCAACAGACTTGTTCTGTCTACTTGTGTCATAAGACTCCTACAGGCAGTTATCTCTACCGCCTCGCTCCAGACTGGTGCCGCGTAGAGGACGATCGATTGTACAACACCGTGTAAGACCCTCCTCCTTTCGGATTTGGGTCCTCCAATGTTCGGCATCACCCTCCCCAACGCAGCCGTACTATTCGCAGCCTTCCGGACCACGTCCCGCACGTGCTCTCCCCATTTTCCATTCTGGTGCAATGTCACTCCTAGATACTTTACTTGTTTCTTAGGTGTTAGACATGCTCCCGCACATTTTAATTCAATATTTTGCCTATTCCTTGTCCCCTTCAGAATGATGGTTTCGGTTTTCTCTGTCGCAAGTTTCAGTCCGTGCTGCGTCATCCATTTCTTTACGATGCCGCCTGCGTTTCTAACCCGGTATTTGAGATCTGGCTCATCCCGGGCCACTACCAGTACAGCGAGGTTATCCGCGAATGGGAAGGGGGTTGTACCCTCTCCGTATTTACAGTGCATAACCCCGTCATATGCCAGATTCCATAGCGTCGGGCCCAAGACAGATCCCTGGGGTACCCTGGCCGTCACGTCCACGATCGTGCCCTTTTCCACCATAATCCTTCTCTCGGACAGATACTCCGCCACCACATTCATCAGGTAACCAGGACATTCTCTCTCCTCCATTGCCTTCATTACCTCGTTCCACTGCAACGTATTGAATGCATTGATAACATCAAACAACAGCAGAGCCGCCCAGCGATGTTCATCCCCTTTGTTGCGCAATGCTTCGAGTACACTCATGATTGCATCAATCGTGCTTTTCCCTTTACAAAAATCAAATTGCCTCCTTAATAAACCACCTGACCTCTCAATCATGTCGTCTAAGCGTACTCGCAGCATCCTTTCATACAGTTTACTGATGCATGAAAGCAGACAGATGGGGCGATACTTTTCCCTAGCTTAGGGAAGCAGCATTAACCTCGATGTCCTCCAAGGCTCAGGAAAGGTTTGTGCTTCCAGCAGTGCATTCATATGTTCCAGAAGCCACGCAGGTTCCACCCGTTCTAGACCCTTCACCGCCTCAGGTGGTATCTGATCTAGTCCTGGGGACCTACGAGTCTTCAGTGAACCCAATGCCTCGATAAGTTTATCCATGGTAAAGGGTACAGTTCGCTCAGCTCCTTTATCCCTCCATATCCATCTGTTACAGATAGCCTAAAGTATGAAAACAATGGGGTATTAAAAAATTTAATTACCGAAGTTAAAACCATAGTTACACTTGCTAGACGTTGCAGCGTGTTTATGAAAAAACTTTTAGTACAATTCCTATAAACTAGATGGAATTC
This sequence comes from Diabrotica undecimpunctata, assembly GCF_040954645.1. NCBI lineage: Eukaryota > Metazoa > Arthropoda > Insecta > Coleoptera > Chrysomelidae > Diabrotica > Diabrotica undecimpunctata. Next base: position 175,736,366 of record NC_092803.1, on the reverse strand, counting down.
TATCTACTATATGCTCCAAAGGTTTGTACTAATGTCCCATTTGACAACATTGTTGTAATATTGGCAGATTACGAAATTAAAAAAACACTGAGAATGATTTCTGGTGCAGGGATAGAATTATTCAATGCAATTGTAAGCATTTTATTGCGATATATAAGGGGAAAATCTCAGTGGTTGGCTATATACCATAGTTTAAAAAAAGTTAGAGAAACAAAGACTTTTGGTGTGTGAAGGTATATTTTATTAAAGATATTTAGTAAAATATCCAAAAGGATTACAAATCTCCAAAACGTTTTCGGTCCAGTCAGAAATAGACGGTTTAAGTTTGATTTTGTTACAGCGTACTACCATTTGCTGATATGCATATTTCTGCTTCTTGGCTTCTTCAAGGCGAACTCATGGCAAAAAGTTGCCGAAAGGTAAACCAAAAGAAGTTCACATAAATTGTCTTGCACTTATATATTGATAGTTTAGAAAAACGATGTTTGTATTTAGCTACTTTAAAAAATACCGGTATTTAAAGCAAATTATTAAACATAACAATACACAGGGCATTTCTATAATGATTTATAACCAAGCTAGACTTGAGTAAATCACCCGGAAAATTAAAATTTATGTATAAAAAGAGCATATTTACATTTAAAAGTTGACGAGTCTCAGAGTTTTGAGGTGAAGCTTCTTTGATGCCGTTGTATTACTTTTTTGTGCGTTTTATAACTTTTTTCTTTATAGTAAAATGCTGAGGCAAGCGTCACTGAACTAGCGCCAAAAGATGGCGTTGTCATGCAACGTCACGTCACGGGTAGCTTCAAAAAATAGCGGTTCTTCACATCGATTTACTACTATCGATCGATTCGTTTCTGATCATTACATGTTTATTTTAAGCAGGTCTAAATTAAAAACTGCATGACTAACAAAATACATACATTAAATAAGAAATAAAAAATTTAAAAAATATCTGTCAATCAAATATTCGATTTGCAACGATTGACCAAATTTAAAAGTCATAAATGCCATTCGACTAATAATAGTATTAAATAATCTGTTTAAATTTTTAACACTTTTTGTTTTAAAATAATTTCATATACATACAATTATTATTTTTAAACATATTATTTAGTTTATGTAATAATTAAATTTCATCATCAAATCGTGTCTTATGATATTTATTTAAATTTTATTACAATTTAATATTTTGTTTGAATTTGACAGGTCTGTAAGAAGTAAACAACATGTGCTTTGTTAATACGTTAACAGGTGGCGTTAGCATCAAACATAATAATTTATTGAATTATTTGAATATAATATTTGTTTAAAATATAAATATAATATAAATAAATAATAAAATTATTTTATTTGACTTTAAAAATATTATTTAAATTTTAAAAATACTGAAAACATAGTAAGAAGCTTCGCACTAGTCTACAGTACCACCTACTGTTCCACTTTTTTATATAAGCACAAACTATTCTAAGTGGTTGCGACACTGCATTATTTTATTGTGTCATTTAAAACTAGATTAAAGGCGGGTAAAGTGTACTAAGTTACAGTCTGCTTGGACTTGGCGCTCGCAGCACTTAAAACCTACTTTGATCGTGTCACCTGTTCATACAAGTACACTTGTATCAACAGGTTCTATTCAAGTTAAGTAGGACGCTGGCCAACTTCCTTGGATCCAAGTAGTTTGGTATTGTAAAATTAAAATGGGGTCGGTGTCTAAAAATCGAAAACGAGAAGTAAACACAAGAAGCAAATGGTCTGAAATCGAGAGTGTTAAATTCATGGAGTTATATGAAGCTGAGGAAGCATTATGGAATAAACAGATAAAGGAATATAAAAATAAGGATGGTAGAAGTGCGGCATTTTTTCTTTTTTATTCCAACTCTCAAGCTTATGTATTAACATATCAACAACCACTAGAAGATCTTCCACATCACTTCCGCTATACTTACGGCAACCAACTTGGTACAAGTACACTTGTACAAGTTCACTTGGTGCAAGTTGTAATCCAAGCGTTCTTGGATTGTATCAACCCGTATTTAATACGTTATATTTTTTTTAATAAAGCTTATTCGCTGTGTGCAAGTAATTGTAGGGGATACGAGAAACGATCGTGCGCATGTAGCGGTGAAATCTTGCAACTTTGTTAGCCTATTTTATAAGTAGTTATTGAAGAAAACGGGATTTCGCAAATACTGTATTATTAATGGTAAAAATACAACAAAAAATAATAAATATAAGTTATATTGATTTCCAACTTCTAAACACAAATTAATGCAAAGAGGAAAGTGGATTTATATCATAATAAAGCAGTAGTGAATAACATAACCCAAATTCGTAATAGGTTTCAAGTGAACATTAAATTAAAGTTTACTTTAAATTGTAAATTTCAGTTATGTTGGTTCAACTTTGTTTACAATTTTATTTTTTTTTATTTAAAAAAATGCTGAATATTTCTTCAAATTCGGATTACACCACCCAAAAGTTGACAGAAAAGAATTAATTATTTAAACCAATATGATGTATGTTTATTTGAAGAGCTTGGATTGACAAATGATACACTTGTGCAATTTAGTCTAAAATCAACATTAGTTAAAGTGTACTTTAGGTTGTCATTATGAAATCGGGCTTTAATGTCGCTCCAAAATATTACTATGATGTCCAATTAATTGTATTGTACATTGGATATAATTTAAATTGGGATCCTACACCTTCTCACTTAATCTGCAGTGTTCATTTTATTGGAGAAAAAAAAAAGAAAGAAAGTGAGCTAAGTATTAATTATGTACTAACAATATTTTCACCAAAATTGGACCATAAATTAATTCAAAATGCATCTCTAAAGAGATACGAGGGTTTTAAAAATCGTTATTTACAAAAAAAAATCACCATTAATTATAGATAATAACCCCATCAGTTCTTTGAATGAACTGCATTTATAGAATTTGGAGTTAAAAATAGCAGCCAATTTAATGAGTGAAAATTTGTGTGATACGATACAAGATAAGTCAGTAGCTGGTACAGGTGACATTAAAAGTGACCAAGCATGTCAAGTTGATATTTTTGTTCGTTATAATAGTGTTGAAAAAATTCTGTGTTAAAAAAAATTTGGTACACCACCAAAAGTTCTTGTGGATATAAAAGTTGGATCTGATTTTTCATACAATGGATTTATTGGTAATAAAATTCGCTTCAAAGCGACTGTTGCAAGTGATGAACAATTAACACATCTTGCTGGTGTACCATTTGATACTTTTAATTATTTATTAAATAAAATAAGTATTTAAAAAATGTTCAGATATCAGATATAATGTTAAGGCAAATAAACTGCCTTAAAATTTGCAGCAATAAGTTTAATGTTTACTTTTCATCGAATATCAGTATCCAAGATCTTTTATTCAACTTTAGATAATCTAGCTGAAGTAACTGCAACATTAGTGTTTTGGCCAGATAAATTAAGTGTCAGAGCAACAATGCCAGATTGCTTCAAACCAAAATATAGCAATACTCGTGTCAATTTAAAATTGATTTGCCTTCTGCAGTAGATGATCATTTGTATTGTTATTCTCATTATATAAAAAAATTTACTCTTAAAGTATTAACTTGTATTACTCCCAGCGGCTTCATCTGTTTCAGGTCACCAGCAATAGGTGGTAGAAAAGTGATTCTCAGATAACAATTAAATTAGGTTTAATACAAAGTTTACCTTTTAATAACCTTATTACCTCAATGTTAAATGCCAAATAATGAAATCTAAACGTAAAAAATATACTTACGAATTTTTACAATTAAAAATTAATTCAAAATTTTTCCAAGTTATTTATTATATATATTACAATAATTAATGTATTCAATAAACGTTATTTGCAGCTAATATAAGAATAAAATATTAATAGTGCTAACACCTTCGCTGTTTTATGCCACTAGGTGTCACTCTTCGGAACTTGCACATAGCGAATAATATATTTTTCTATTGCTCTAAGACAATTTTTATATTAATTTTATATTTATTATATTTATATTTTTATACTTCCTATATTACTGTACTATCCAAATACGTTTATTCGAAATACGTTAATAAAGAAAGGTTCACTAAGAGAGTAACATAATATGCAGTATTTATGCCGCTAGCTCTAGTTTCCTTGAAACGGAAAATCCGATCGAAATATTTAAACGTGGTCGAAGTAGCTAAGATATTAAAAATTGCCATCGTAAAATTAAGCCATTGGTGAAATTTACGACAAAACTTTCCGAGGAAGAATATAAAAACGAAGTAAAGAGAATAACGAGAATTCTGTCTTCGACATTCTGAACATTTTATTTTCCCATAAATAAAGCGGAATAATCAGAAGGAACACCGACTTTCCGATTGGTTAAGACATCTAATGAGGCTTGAGAAAATATTTTCCTCTTTCTGTAATAAAAAAACATTGACCGGCAAACGATTATAGTTGATATTCTTCACGCGGATAATTTTGAAGGATGATAGGTTCTAGCTATTTAGGGTTACTAATAATAACTATTTTTAAGTTATTTGTGGTTATTTTCTTTGGAATTAATTTATATATATAATAACGGATTTATTACGGCTGTCGCCGCTTCTCCGCCCCCAATTTCCATCTTTTTCTGTCATATGCAGTTGCCTCTTCTAAGTCTCTTGCCGCCATTGCTTCATCAATATCGTTGCGCCAACTTCTCCGTGGTCGTCCTCTCTTTCTTCTTTCAGGAGGGATCCATTCCAGTACTCTCCTAGGCCATCTGTACTCTGGCATTCTTTTAACATGTCCGAACCAGATTAATTGTTTTCTTTCTATGTCATCATTGATATTTCTCTCCATTTTCATTTCGTTTCTTATTTGTTCGTTTCTAACTCTCTCCAGTTTCGATCTACCGCAGCTTCGTCTCAGATAATCCATTTCTGTCGTCAAAAGTTTGTTTCTATTAGCTTTGGTGACGTCCCATACTTCCGAACCGTAAAGTGTAATACTTTGGACTATACTACCGTAAATGTGTTTTTTGGTTTCTCGTCGAATTGTTTTTTGCCAGAGAAGAGAGTTTAAGGCACGGGTCGCTGCTCTGCCCTTGTTTATTCTTTCCCTGATTTCGTCTGCGCTATTTCCCTTCTTGTTGAAAATGACCCCCAAATATTTGCAGGATTGTACGCCTTTGATTTTGTCGTCTTCCAAGACTAGGTCACATATTTCATCTGTTCCCACTGAGAGATATTCACATTTTGTCATATTCATGTTTAGACCTGCCACCTCATATTCTTCTTGCAGTTTTCTTACCATATAGCTAAGATCGTAGCTGTCTTCGGCAATTACTACCTGGTCATCCGCAAAGAAAAGCGTATATAGCTTGTTTTCTTCCACCGTTATTCCCATGTTTCTACATTTTTTTACCCATTTCACTAAGGATCTGTCCAAATAGATTTTAAATAAGGTGGGTGACAGACAGCAGCCTTGTCTTAGTCCTTTTGTTGTTTGAAAAGGAGAGGTGATTTCTTGTCCCATTTTAATTCTTGCAAAGTTTTGTTCGTAATATTTTTGAGTGGCGTTAATAAGAATTGGGTTTATTTTCAAGTTACCCATTTCTATCCATAGTTGGGAGATCGGTACACTGTCATATGCTTTTTCCAAATCTATTAAAGCTATATGAGTTTCTCTATTTCTCTGCACTCGTTTTTCCATTGCAATTTTTAATGTGAAGATATTATCCATAGTGGAGCGTCCGGCCCTAAATCCCGCTTGTTCTTCGGGTTGTTTGTCTTTGATATCATTTTCTATCAGGTTTCGTAGTACTTTTGAGTATAGTCGGCCTATAGTAGCAATCACTGCGATCCCTCTATAGTTTTTAGGATCCATCTTTGTGCCTTTCTTGTGTATTGGAGAGATATACGATTGTCTCCATTCTTCTGGAACTTCTTCTCCGTTTAAACATCTTTCGAATTAATTGGAATTAATTGGAATTGGAATTAATTTATTCCTAATAAAAATTTTTACGTGTAAGAACTTTACTTTATAAACTTTTTGTTGTAAATAAATGTCTTTACAGCTTTATTTCAACATTAATAACAATTTAGGGCCATTTATATTTTTGACGCTCTTTATAAAAATAGTAAAGTGTTAGTAACTTTGAACTTCTTAGCAGAGTGTTGTAAGGAAAGTTGAATTTAACCGACATTGTGTAATTTTAATAGTTGTATAGATTTTATTAAATAGAGTTGATAAACCTTTTATTCTCTGTTCGTCCATAAGTAGTAAGAATTCTCCACAAAAAAAGGTCCTACAGCTTTACCATCTTTGATCTTCTTTATATTACAGATGATTATAAAAATATATAAAAATAACACGGTACAAATAAAAATATTGACATTTTTACAATATATTAATGCCACAAAGAGATTGAGGCAATGTTAAAGCATTTCGTCTCCCCTCCAGTTTAATCTTTATTTGAAAGCTGCTTTTAAAAGTTGGAAAACTCAATGTGATAAAATAAGATTTCCTATAAAAAAAAAACAAATTTTAGCACTAAGTTTTGTTAACAATGAAGTTGTTTTAGAACTCACATGATTTACAATTATTGATGATGAAAAGGCTAGATTTCCGCCATAGCCGATCCCAAGGATGGAAAAGGAGGATGCTGAATGTTTAGTGATGGGTCTTAATGGCAGTAGCTATGCCAAGTGGCTGCTGTTATTTACCCTTTCAGTCACACACCTAGTAAGAGGCATCCAAAAATTATAAAATTTGGTAGATATGCTTGAAAGAGGTAACTAAAATAATACGTAACGAAAAAAATACTGCCCCTCTATATGTTTTTTTGTTACGACTTATACCTCACAAGGTACACGTTGCCTTTAAGTATGTTACAAAAAAAAAACAAAATCAACTGATTAATATTTAATTTATTCTAATACTAGAAGTAAACTTATTATTATCATCTAATAAAACACAAAATAGTTGTTAAAAAAATTACTTATAGGCCTATCTATTATTAAAATCGATAAAACAATTCCTGCCATTCATAATACATAAATAAACTTCACATTTTTTAAAAAAACATGTGGGTCCTGCCTATACATTCCATTATTTTGCATCTAGAATTTTCTTTCTTGTCATCATAGATTGGTACTTGATTACAAACAACATATCTAAATTCCACATAAGGTCGTTTTTCGAGGAGTTTTCTTTTCAACGACTGTGGAAAAGGTTGTTTCTCGGAAGGTCTACCTTTCTTAGGTGGATCTTTGTGAAGACGTAAATACTCAGCTATGGACTGTCTGAATCCCATAATAGTCCCAATAACTTTTTTTGGATAATGGAGGCTACAACTTTAGATCTATATTTCAGCCATAAATTTACCAGTGCTAAATCTATGGTATGGGTATTCATTCTTATTGTCCACTTTCGTGATCTTACATGGAAGCGATAAATACTTAGCAAAAAGTCAACTTTGTCTACTTTTCCCATATTTGTGTTGTAGTGCTGTATACCTCAGGTCATAGAATTTCAATATATTGTTTAGTTGCTTTTCCATTTTTTAGAGTAATCTTGTGTCCCTCTACCTATATAAATTGATGCTACAGTGACCGGTTTGTTATCAAACCATTTTGTTATCACTATGCCATTCCTGCTAACAGAAACAGCACAAATTCATTAGCCTTGATGTTTCAAGATTTTATCACTAGGAAACTAATTGAAAAAAACGATTAAATCTTATGGTACCCACTGAATATATAGATTTGGAGTTTAAATACTGAAGAGGTAATACGTACTGAAGTAATTGTCTAAGTACAAGAAATGACCTTTTTCTGTAATTTTGTCAGATTTATGCATTACAACGACTGCTGATGTACTAAAATGGGTATATATGGGCTCCAATTCTGTAGTGGATCCTTGATATATTATAAAGTCATATATAAGACCACTTTGGCCAGCTAAAATATAAATCTTGATTCCTCATTTTTTGGACTTATTCTTGATGTATGGTTTTATATTTATGCTATCCTTGAATGGTACTATTTGTTTGTTCACACATAAATTTCTTTCCAGAGGCATTTCTAGGCATCTTTTTCTGATACTATCGTACAGGGAACGTATCTTCCACAGTCTATATGTATTATTTTTATCCACGAGATGAATATTTTGCCTGGTGAAGTTTGGAAAATCTATCATATGGCATGTTTAACCAGTGGAAATCTAACATGTAAGGACCAATACATTTTAACTCTAGGATATTGTATATTTTAGATTATTACGTGTATCCCTATAATTTTTTTTTATTTCATTAGGGATCGTTGGAAAAAATCTTGCTGTATGCTTCTGCATGGAATATGGTCTGTCATCTGATATTACTGAAAAAATATTATCAGATATATACTAATAAAAAAATCAATTGGTGCTGGTAAATTAACTACTTGCTCTGGAAAGGGATCATAACATGATACTTTTTTTCTCAGTAAGTTTATAGTTTTTTAAAAACACTTCAATAGTTGTCTCTGGATTCATTTGATTTACTTCATTTTTTATATTTTCTTGGTCGTTGTTTGACTCTTGCTCCAAATTAGCCTCTAAATCTTGAGAATTAGCTTTTTCTTTCTCTGAACGACCACTTGCAATCATCTTTATCGTCAAGATCCGAAATATCTGAATCATCTTCACTTTTAAGATAATATAGTAACTCCTTATTTGTAATTGGTTTTTTACTATATTTAGCTATATCTAAAAATAAATATTTAATGAAATAACATATTTTACACGAAAATATATATTATTCGTTTTGTCACAAAAACATCCTTAAAAGCAGTTTGTACCTCATAAGGTACATCTAGTAGCTAGATCTTGAGGTGCCTAGATTACTACCTTGTATCATTTACATTTTAGAAAGTAATACATACTATGATAACTTACCTAATAAACATATATCCGCATTTATTCTCGAAAATAAACATTAAAAACAACATACACAAACATACTGCCCTAACCTCTTGCGATTGTCACTTAAACGAAATAATTTTGAGAGACATTGAAGGAAAAAGAAAAAAATATATAAATAAATAATTTTAGTAAAATATTTTCTGATAAATTAAAGTTATTTCACATTTTAATTTAAAAGGTTGAGAAAACCGTTATCTTCCTTGCACAAAACATCTTAATTATTCACACAACTAAGTCTAAATAAATTCGTAGCTCGTGGAAATAAAATCTAATTCCAAATTATGCCATACTGATAAGGATAACTGGATCATCTACATAATTAGAATGTATAATGAATGTCAAGGATGAGCACTGTCTAACTACCTCTCCCATTAATTTACATAAATTCAAAAAGCTAATACATTTTACATACCAAAATATGCTGGGTAGATAAACATGTTGATAAAGGGTTGTTTGCGACCTCTGCTTAAATGTGAGCAATTTCATTTCGTGATATACTCATTTGCTTGCAAAGTTTAGACGTCTTTTTGTTTATTTTACTTTGTAAAAAAGAGTATTAATAGCTGTTAAAGTTTTTAAATGTCTTTTATATATACACAATCAAAAACAAATATACATAGGTATCACCTTAAACGCCACAATTCTAATTAAAAAAAAAGTTATGTGAGCCAAAATATCAAACACATTTACAGTAATAGTTTATGCATTTTAAATAATTATACTTTAGTTTGAGTACAAAATCTTACATTTTTATTGTTTTTTAGAATTATGTTATTAATGTAGGATTGCATTCGTCATCAAATAAACTTATTAAAATTATTTCCGTTACCAATAACTTCTATTTATCACGAACTGCGAGCCGAAAGCCAGAGTTAAGTACCATTGCTGAAAAAATATAAAACGCGGTATGATGGTAGCTCGACGGGGGGTCGAGTACACAGTACAGTGTAGTGATGGGAAAAACCTACCGGTTTAACCGAAAACCGGTTTTTTTACTTCGCAATAACCGGTTTTATCGGTTGTTTTTTTGTCCCGGTTATAACCGGTTTTTTATTTTTAAAGTAAAAACCGGTTATTAGGTTTTTACGGTGATTAGGATTAGGTTAGGTATTATTTTGGATCCCAATCAAAATTATTATTCTCAAGTAATTCTCAAACTGAAAGGGTAAACTTGTAAACTATTGGATTAAAAAAACCGAAAACCGGATTTTGGAAAAAACGGTTATTTTGGCCGGTTATAACCGCCAGGTTAAACCGTAAGCAAAAACCGGTATAACCGAAAACCGGTGTTTTGTCAAATACCGCCATCCCTAGTACAGTGTAAGTAGATCACTCAAAACGAAGAGTTGATATGCATATGACGGCATCTCATCTCTATACGACGTAAGACGAAAGACGTTCATATTTTTGCTATTAAGTCGCGGACCTATTTCAAGTTATAAGTAGTTACTATTTACATTAGTTGTATATTCATTCTTCATTCCTGTAATTTACGAGTTAAACAATAAAGTGTTTGTTTCAATTCGGATCGACCCGTGGCCTATAATTATTAAACCCTAGACACCAAAGAAAAACCCTACATTAATTAAGAAGTATGTGCACATCTCTTGGCCACAAATAGCTTTTGGATTCCTGCAGCCATGTAATGCACACTTGCTTCCCGTATAAGACAAGATTGAACCTGTTGTAACTTGTTTATTTTATACGTTACATTCGCTAAACAAATGCACTACTTGTTACCTGTTAGTTAGTTGTTGGTAGGCGAGGTGTAGTATACATTATCAGTTCTCAATATGTCATATAAAAACGAGGACAAGCGAGAGTGTTGGTGATAAAAATTTTAAATTAGTTAGTGATAACGAAATAAGTAGTTCTTTGTCAAACCAAGGTGTTCCGAAAAACAAAGCATAAAAATGCAAAGTAATTTACAAGACTTACCTTTAACATCGCAAAACTCAGAAACAGCAGACGATACCATTGAAAATGTGATTTCCCAATATTGACTGCCAAAGGTTACTAAGGTTACCTTACGCGTGTAGTCACCTGTACTGATAAAAATTAACGGTATAGTTTCTAAAGGTGGTATTACATACTATAGGATTGATTTATACACTATATTAACCCCTAACTGGTATGGCGGGGTCATTTTAGACCCAAAAAAAAATGGTTATTAAAATTCCAGAAAAAGGAGAACACCTGGCAACGCCGCCGTCCAGCTATTCGTCTGTGGCATTGAGTACATTACTCAAACGAAGTCGCTGCAGCTATTTTTGTACTTTGTTGAGTATTTGACGTCGATAGGGTCAAAATTGACCCCGCCATACCTTAAAAAGGACAATTGTCAGTGATTTAGTTTTAAATAATTATGGCTAACTCAAGTGTCAGAACGAGACCCTTGACACAACAGGAGTTAGAAGACATAGCTGAACAGATTGGTTACAGCGATTTCGAAATATCTGATGCAGAGACAATTGTTAGTGAGCATGATACTGACTCTGAAGCTGGTGATCAAAGTGACACTGGAAATAATAACAATCAAATCTTAGGTACCAAATCGAGTAGTGAGGATGACAGTAGTGATAACGAACAACAAAGTTACTATTACGGGAGAAATAGAAAAAAATGGTCAAAGCAAGCTCCTGCGTCTAACCGAACTCGTGCAACAAACATCGTGTCACATGTACCAGGACTTGCTGGACCAGCACGAATAAACAAACCTCTGACTCCTGCTCAAGCATTCCAACTATTTGTTGATGATAAAATAATTGACCAGATTATTGAGAGAACCAACGCAAAAATAACCAGTTTGCAAACAAATTATGGAGATAACGCTTTAGGATGCAGTACAATAAACCATATTGACAAAATTGAAATGTTAGCATTTTTTGGTCTTCTGTATTTGGCAGGCGTGTTTAAATCAAACAATGTAGATATAAATTCTCTCTTTGCAACTGATGGTACTGGTCGTGATATATTCCATTCCTTAATGACAGCAAAAAGGTTTAGTTTTTTACTGACATCTTTGAGATTTGACGATTCGCAAATAAGACCAGCTTATTGTAAATGGAGACAAGCTGGCAGCAATTTCTGAAATTTTTCACCATTTTGTAAATAACTGTCAAACTAATTATTCGTGTGGAGAATACGTAACAGTGGATGAAATGCTCGTCGGTTTCCGTGGAAAATGTAAATTTAGAATGTATATAAAGAGTAAGCCTGAAAAATACGGACTCAAAATAATGTGCCTGTGTGACGCCCGTACTCATTATCTAATCAATGCCTTTGTTTATACTGGAAAACAAGATGCAATACCTAATCCAAAAAGCTATCCATACCAGCACTAAATGTTCTTTCGCTCACTGCACCAATAGTAAATTCCAATCGCAATGTAACTGGTGACAACTGGTTTTCTTCACTAGAGCTTGTTGAAGAGCTACGCCGCTGCAAACTTACGTTTTGACTATGCCGAAAAATAAAAGAGATTTGCCAACGGAGATTTTACCGAATAATTAACGTCCGGTTTATACATCTATTTTTGGATTTACTAAAGACGAGACCCTGGTGTCCTACGTACCGAAAAAAAAAACCGATCCGTTTGTCTAGTGTCCAGTCTTCATCATAACAACAAAGTATTGGAGACAGCTAAGAAACTACCGGATATTATAGACTTTTACAACATTACCAAAGCTGGGGTGGATGTACTGGATCAAACTTGTGCCAACTACAAAGTAGGACGGCGTACTAAAAGATGGCCACAAGCTATTTGGTTTCGGATCATGGATGTTGCTGGTGTCAATGGACATGTTTTATATAACGCTGCTAATCCAGAATCTGGGTTGACATGGCAAAAATTCTTGATTGATTTAGGTAAACAGCTAATACACAATCACTTAGTTCGGCGAATTGTTATGATAAATATTGTTAGAAAATTGAGAGAACTTATTCGTCGAGTTGGCCATATCCCGGTAGACGACCAAAACCAGGCAAGACAAAGAGCTCCTAAACGTGGGAGATGTTATATTTGCCCACGTAATGATAATAAACAATCACCTAGATGTAATAAGTGTGAAAAACATATATTTATGCAAAAACCATTGTGTTACATCAAATTTTTGTAGTAGGTGTAATATTGAGTAGTTATCATCATGTTCATACTTGTTTGTTAAATTTTTTGTATATAATTAAATATTTCTTATTTATTTTTTGATCCTTTATTTAAACATTATTTAATAATAATTTATTACTTTTTGAAAATACACGTGTGTTTTTCGTCATTTTTTGAGATTTTTTACTTGGAGTGGTTTTTTAAGTCAACCCCATATATTTCTTTCTAGCAGTAAGTGATATAGAATTTAGTTTATGCAGTGTTATAATCATTAATATAATACTTTTTTATTATAATTTTCTTAATTTTTTGTTTATTTACACAAAAAAATCCAAAGGTCAAATATGACCCCGCCATACCTTATATGTATTTTTTTCTTGGCATACCAGTTAAGGGTTAAGTTTTAAATTAGATATACACCCGGTAAATGGCAACACGGCGCGCCGTCGACTTTCTACGAACCTGCTTCGATGACCCGTCGCCAACAATTTGTTGGTTTGAAAATGAAGAATTAACATTTTATAAGCACGTACGATATGGTAAATATAATAAATTTTATATGAAATATACTGCGCCATATTTCCCATATATCGATACGAAAAAAAATCGTCTTATACGTTTAATATTTTTTCGAAGTTTCGTATGCCACAACATGTTTTTTACGTCCTTATTTATTGTCCTCCTTTACATTTTTATACTTTCAACAAGAAAGAATAGCTGCTCATCTATCTTGTCGCCAATATCGACTTTTGTTGTTGAGGAAGAAGTAAAATTTGTTAACCAAATCAGTAGGATGCCCTAGTGAGTTAGAAAAGTCCTAAATATGCCGATTCGGATGCGAAACCTTTATGAACAGATTTTCAACCTTTTCCCAAGTCGTTTTCAAATTTTACTTACGTTAGTCAAGGAGCCGCTTTATTTGCCTGTATACAAATGTATTTTCTTGACTTCCAAGCGCTAATCTTTAATGTTTGTAGTTTAAATATTCCTTGTCGTTCGAATTTAAATTTTTTTGTTATCCCAACTTTTTAAACGCTTAAATATTTTGTCATACTTTCCACCGAGCTCATAGTGCAAGTTTATCAGAAGATAAGTTATATATAGTAGATTTCCTTTGCAGTAATTTTTGTTGCGATTGGAACATTCAACAGAGTTAACATATGTACAAATTTCTTTATGCAATTTAATTTATATTGTTCTGAAGCTATTTTCTTGTGGAATTTTAAATTAATTACTATTTAAACGGGAATAAGCCACAATTAAAGGTTAAAATACGTTTATTGACGTTTCAATTTCCACTTCGGAAAATGAAAGTGGAAATTCAAACGTCAATAAACGTATTTTGACTATTAATTGTGGCTTATTCCCATTTAAATAGTAAGCAATTTCATTTATCTATAAGTTTTTATGTCGCCCACTATGTTCCTATTTTATTGCGGGCTATAGAATGGGCAGCTAGGTCGCCAGACCTTACTTCGCTGGATTTCTTTTCTATTTCTTTCTTTCTTTTTATAAGCAATTATGCTTGTTCATTGACGGAATAATACCTCTATTGTCACCCCATCTTTTGCAAAGTCTTCCGATACTTCCTTTGCAGATTGGTGACTTACCTTTTGCTATTTTTGACGACACGGGTCTCCTCCATCGTGCTTATGTGGGTATTCACTCTAATTCATTGGTTCTTGTGAAATTTTAGTTTCAATTTTTTATGGTATTATTTAACAAGTTTATATCTCTGTAGTTTTTTATCATAATGGGCGATGATTTTAATGCCAAAGTTGGTACGGGTAGATGCGGTAATGCGGTCGGTGATTTCGGTCTGGGTAACAAAAATGAGCGAGGAGAGTTACTAATTGAATTTTCTAATGACCACGATTTCGTCATATCCAATACGTGGTATCAACTCCCACCAAGAAGATTGTATACATTGCGAGCACCAGGAGATCGTCCAGGTCACATGATACGAAATCAAATTAATTACATCTTGATAAGCAAAAGGTTCTGCCACTATATAAAAAGAGTGGCGGCTTATCCTGGTGTGGACATTTCGTCTGACCACAACTCCCTAATCGCGAATGTAAGGCTTCGATTGGCAAAGATTAAAAAGCCTTCTAATAAAAAATACATAAACACTAGAGAATTAATGGGAGATGAAGAGCTTAGATCTATATACACTAAGCACATCAACGAGAGAGAACTTGAGAAACATACTAGGAAATTGCATAGAGGAAACCTGTGAGAAAATAAAAATAGCTATAGTCGAAGCTAACAAAGTAGTCGCAAGTAAAATAAGAAGAAATCACAAAAACGAGTGGATGACGGAAAATATACTTGATCTAAAGAAGCAACGCAGATAGTACAAAATACATCAGAATCAACAGGAATACAAGAAAATCGAACGTACGATAAGATCAAGAATTAAAAACGCCAAGGAAAGCTGGATAAAAGAACGTTGTGAAGAATTGAAATCACTACAAGAAAAGTAAGACAGCATTCAGTAAGAACTGAATGTACCGATGATCTGTTTTGTATAAATATCTAATTAGCTTTTTGGATATTTCGGTTCTTTTATTGATGCGTCTAAAAGTTACTTTCCACATATTTTTATGGTGAACAGTCGATAACATTTTTATGAAAATATTCTGATATTTCATTGTATTTCATTCTCTAATAGAATTAATATTGTTTAGATTATAAACATAAAGAACCTTTCCCGGCTTAATCCATTTAACTAAATTATGTAGTTTTTCCATGTAATCGAATATTTTTAATTCTATTATCTATTGATGGTGGTTAGAATATTTCATCAAATTAGAGTTGGTTTCCCCAAGGAAAATGTTCGTGTATACACGCATATTTGACTAAATAATTTTCTTAACCATAACGCAAAATAGATTGTACGTTATAGTTTGATAAAAATCATTGATAATTTCCGTTCCTAACAAGGGACTTGTCTAAGAGCTCCTAGTTATTCTAAAAGACCTAGAACATTTACATACTTTTCTTTACAACAGAAATTTTATGAATAGAACTGACCATTTCTTCTTCTTCTTCTTCATTTCATGTTACAGTGGCTAACGAATTAAATTAAAAAGCCAGAAGAAAAAGTTGCTCGTATGATAGAGAGACTTCAATAGTATAACATTGACGTAGTACATCGAAAAGGGCGTCTCCATAACAATGCCGATATTCTTTCTAGGCGACCCTGTTTAAAACGATACTACCAGTATTTTAACATTTAAACATAAAAAGAACGTAACCGAAGAAGTAAGTCTCCAGGTAACCACAGTTAAACAGGAAGAAGAAATGATCAGACTTCCCTGGAAACCTTTAAAAAAAATCAAAAGAAAAAAATTACTTGAAAGTCATACGAGAATGCCTAAAAATGAAGTAAGACCTATTTGGCAGAAAATAACCAAATACATTGGAACTATAAAGGCGTACCAGGCTCAATGGGAATTTCAGTATCTTTCCAATGGTCTATTGTATAGGAAACGGGAGACTTCTGATGAAGTACGTACAGTGCAACAAGTGGTACTGCCAAAATTACACATTAAAAGTGTGTTACAAAAACTTTATAGCAGCCTTTCGGGAGGATCTTTCAAAATTAATAGAACACTTGCCAGAGTTCCAGACAAATTTTACTGGATCAATTGCCACCAAAATGTAGCTGATTCTTGTAAATAATGTGATTTATGTAATGGTAGAAAAGGCCCTAGAACAAGAAGTAGTAGTAAAATGGAAAAATATCTTTCCGAAGAGCCTATTGAACAACTTGCAGTGGATATTTTCGGTCTACTTCCGATGACAGAGAGAAAAAACAACTATTTAATGGTCGCAATGGATTATTTTTCAAAATGGCCTGGAAAAGTAGCCTTTTTTAATCAAGAAGCGACTACAGTAGGACAAGCATCCATAACACACGTCGTATCAAGACATGGAGTTCCTGTAGAGTTACATTCCGATCAATGGCGAATTAAATCAGAATTATAACAAAAATTAATGAAAGTCTTATTAAGTATTAAGACGGAATAATCGAAAAATATAAGAGAACTCTTTGTCAATACCTCGTAATGTTCTATGTACTCTTTTATAGATTCAGTACTTGGTCTGTTCAGAATGTATGGTTTTTGTGAAATTTGTTTTGCATCTAATTGTTTCTGGATGCCGTTAAAAATACGGCATCCCTATAATCTATAGAGGAAACACAGCAGGGATATCGGACGGTAGCTACTCGGTAATTTATGGCCCTTTCCGGATTTCAGAATGACAACCACTTTTGATTTTTGTCACAATTGTGGAATCTGGTAGGTAGACAGACAGTTGTTAAATAGGTCAAGCATCCATTGTGTCTCTTTTGACACGAAATATCTTATATATAGACTTCGGCAAATATGCATATTGCATATTTTGCATATTGTGCATATTTTATGCAAATATTTTATATTTTGGCATATTTGTATAAAAGTTTGCATAAAGTGCATAAAAGTTCAGATTTTTATACTGTATTTGAAAATTTTTAAACATACCAATTTATTTCAATTCTTGTATAAAATTTTGTAGTCATTTTAATCAAGAAATGATCTAAGTACGTAATCTCTACAGGTACAAAACATTTACAATTTCAAACAAGATCAATTTAAGTAGCCCTCAACATTCTTAGAAAGTCTCGGTCACTGAGGCATTCAGTTATTGGATAATCGCTAAGGGTTCGCTCATTTGCATTTTATGATCTAATCCCCAAATCTATCTACAATTTATTGTATCTTAACAGCAGGTAAACGGCTAATAGTTTTGTTCCTAATTTAGGGATTTTCCAAAATCTCCCAGTTTATTGAATTAGGTACCTAAACATTTCTAATTTGATGCTCAGATTTGTAAATCATTTTTGTTTTGATATTCAAAGCGTAAACACTCGTTGTGCGTAACAAAAAGGAAGATTGTGATTTTATAATGCCTAAAACAACCAGTGCTTCAACTTGGATTAAACCTTATAAAGAGCTGTCTATGGATATGGGAAAAATCTACTGTTCAGTCTGTGGCAAAATTGTAAGTATCTAATATTTTCTATTAAATATCTAATATTTCATACATACAGGGTGTTTCCAAATGACACTTACAACGTTTGACTGTAGATACTTCTCGAAAAATTGAACAAAACGATATAGTTAATGAGGGGTCAATCTTATTTACTTTTCGAGATACAGGGTGTTAAAATTAAAAAAAATTAAATTCTTTTAGTTAATAACAACAATAACTTTAAAAACAATAAACGTATTTACTTGAAATTTAGTACTCGTAGGTTGTTTTTAAATGAAAAATAGCTTGCTTTAGTGAGAAAAAATTGTCCATGGTACAATACAATGGTGTGTATTTAAAAAAATTTTTCACCTTTACTTTTTTTTATGAAGTCAGCTATTCTAAAACACAATTATTTTTATTGTAATTGAATTAACAAAAAAAAACTTTTGTTGAATTTTAAAATAAGTTATATGATGTACTAATGGTTAGTAACAAAAACTAATTTGTGGATTAATACTGCATTTAAAACACTTAGCGAGTGTTTTTTTTTCCAAACCAGTTATTTGATTAACCAAAAACACCTTGTATATTTTTATATTTTAAAGGTTGGGTTAAAATGTGAGAAGAGAAGCATGTGAGAAGAAATTTCAGATAGACCAACATGTGAGAACTGCTTCACACATTGCAAAAAAAGGAAAAATAGGAGGAAAACATCAAACTTCAATGGCTAAATGTTTCCAATCTACTTCAAAAAAATTAGATGAGCAAGAAACTTTTAATGAAGACTTGTGTCGCGCATTAGTGTCTGCAAACATACCGCTTTCAAAATTAGCAAATGTAAATTTTAGTTCGTTTCTAAAAAAATATTGCAAACTTAATGTTCCAAGTGATCGGTCTCTAAGAAGAAATAATGTGAACGGGCTATACTCGTCGGTGTTAATTAATATTAAGGAAGAAATTGCAGATCATTATTTTTACATATCTGTAGACGAAACCACTGATTCCTCAGGAAAGTATATTGCTCATTTATTGATTGGTGTTCTTAAAGAAGATACCTTACCAAAATCTCATCTTATTTCATGCCAGCAACTTGAGAAAACAAATGCTTTAACAATTTCGCGTTTTATACAAGAAACATTAGCAACTTTTTTTCTTCCGACAACTATTCCTTCTAATAAATTACTGCTTATTTTATCGGATGCTGCTCCTTATATGGTGAAAGCAGGACAAAATTTAAAAATATTTTTCCCAGATTTAATACATGTTACTTGTGTAGCGCATGGATTAAACAGAGTTGCAGAGGAAATACGAAAAAAGTTTCCTCTTGTAAATACCATGATATCCAGTGTCAAAAAAGTATTTTTTAAATCTCCTATAAGAATTCAACTTTATAAAGAAATGCTACCTAACATTCATCTTCCACCACAACCTATTTTAACGCGATGGGGAACATGGTTAGAAGCAGCTAATTTTTATGCAGATCATTTTGTTAAAATAAAGAACATAATTGATACGTTAACAGATGAAAGTTCCCAATCTCTTTTGGATTCTAAACAAACTTTTCAGAGTAACTTGCTTCAACAAGAACTTTCATTTATAAAATCAAATTTTAGTTTTGTTCAAAAAACAATTACTCAGTTAGAATCACCGAAACTGTCATTGTTCGAAAGTACAGCATTAATAAAAGAATTTGCGTCATGTTGTCGGAACGTTAGAGGTAATATTGGAAAAGATATTTTAAAAAAATTTGAAGCTACTATGGAAAAAAATAAAGGTTACCATATTCTTTCTGAAGTAGTCAGTGTTCTAGCTGGAAATATTTCGGAAACAATTAATTTAGAACCAAATGTTTTGGTTAGTTTGAAAAATGCTCCCGTTACATCAGTTGATGTTGAACGAAGTTTTTCCATATATAAATATATGTACTCAGACAGAAGCCACAAGTTTTTGTTAGAAAATTTTGAACACCACTTGGTCATTTATTGTTACCATAATTCTAAATAAGTTTATTCATACTTAAAAATGATGTAGTTACTTAAAATAAATGTAAATCTTAATGAATAGTAGGAAATATTTAGTTATGTACACTTTTTTTTTTAAATAAAATTGTTACTATTTTACGATTTTTTTATTTATTTGTATGCATATTTTGTAAAATATTTGCATGTTTTCGGGTAAACACGTGCATATTTATGCGCATATTTTCTACATTTTTATTTGCATATTTGCCGAAGTCTACTTATATACCTTATGAATTGGTTGCATTTTTCCTGTAGTGATCCTTTTCCAAGTTAACATGCTCCTGTTCTAACTTGTATATGGAGTATACAAAAGTTCGTTTCATATCTATTGCAGCACTAACTACATAATAGATGTACAAAGAATATTGAAAATGCATTTTTAGTAGATACAAAAGCAGTTAATAATAATCTTAATGAGTTTGTTAACAGCTTAATGAGTTTTAGAGAATTGAAAAACTTTTTAAAACTTTAACTAAGAGATAAAGTATATGGTTTCTAAAAAAAATCCAGCTTCACGACTATATCTCGTTATCACTCAAAACTTTTCTAAACTGAATGAAAAAGTCGTTCATTATGTCCCATGACGAATTTAAAATTGAATTTCGCTGCTGACATAAAATCCTGTATAGTTGATCAAGCTTTTTATTTGGCATTTCCGTGCTTTTGGTAATAAAATACTTAAGCTACTTGAGAATTTTAGCAGCGATCTAAGATACTTTTAAATTTGATGTTAATAAGGAAACTTGGTAGTTTTTTATGTAAAGGATGTCTCAAATAAACCCTAGAAAGGAAACAAGTATAACGAGTAATTTTATCAATAAAACCAGAGAGTCTTTTTAATTAAAGGCTGTAGAAAATCCTTAATTCAGGTTTCGAGTAACAATTAATTTAAGACATATTTGTAAGTATATTTAAATGCAGATAGAAATATTCAAAGAGAGTTAGAATATTCGAAGAAGATAAAAAAAATTATAAAATAGTATTTATCGTAGAAAGGGAATTTGGTCAGAATGGGCACACTTTATTTAGTCTTTTTCAGCTAGCAAAACACTTCTTGATATACCAATTGGTCAGAGAAGAAGAGAAGACTTAGAATAAAGTAGAAGAGAAAGCCCCAGAGCAAGATTTCTTGATAATATTGATAAAGATATGAGAAATATGGGAATAAGTGGGAAAGCAATTGATAGAAACAACTTAAGCGAAATTCTTAACAATGCTAAGGCCCAAATAGGATAGAAAAGCCAGAACGATAGTACATATAATGGAAACAATCTTATTTAGTCTTATTACTAGTACAATTATTAATTGGATTGTAAGAGACTAGATGTTTTAATGGAATATATAAAAAAAATTATCCTGTTCATTCTTTAAAAATTTATGAATTTTCTTATAAATATACATAATCACTATATTTTCGTGTAGTCTAACTTTAAATTTACAAAAGTTTATAGCCAATTTTTCCCTAATAGGGTATTAAAAATTCCATTTTCGTCTAGCGACATAACCTGGTGTGATACACATTAGAGGGTTACGTTAATCTTTTAAAAGTTGGGTTCTACGATTAGATAGAGTCATATGGGAAAATGGTTTATTTATATCACATATCTCTATTATAATTACTAAATATTCATTTGCTATTGTGTCAATCGTCTAGCAAATCAATATCTGTTATCACATCAACCTTTACTACAATATACAGTAAGGAGCAAAATTATGGAATAATATCATTTTATAGAAAAGAAGCGCATTTGAGAAATCCTGAAACAGTTCAATACTTATTTATACTATTTGACTGATTTATAGGAGATAAGTCAGTATTCGCAATCTTAAATAAGTTTTGTATTGGTGTTAAATTTAGGCTACCGGTTTCGACCCTTAAAATATATGCCCCCATCATCAGGCTCCAGTACATAAGTCTTTAAACTACAACCTAAAAACTGGATGAAACAGACAATGAACCACAAACGAAAATTAAAACTAAAAATTAGACTAAGTTAATAATGGTTACGCCATGGAGCTGGGGTGTCTACATTGTAAAACTGACCTGCGCCATATCTTCCATGCTACGGCTAGCTGGACAAGCCATACAGTCTGTAGTTAAGACCCCGAGGTATAAGTGAGAACACAAAGTGTTTTATGAAACGCACCTGACGGATTATAAGGGCCTTCACATTTTACTGTTTTTCAACTTGTCTTGAGTAAAATGTCTTTAACCTTTCTTATCAGCCTATCTTGAGTAACTCTTGTTTTTTACGACCCTGAATGACTATTAGATTTCTGATTGCAGACGGGTCACTATATTTCCTTCTACTACACTCTTGACTAAGAGAGAAAACCCTAACAGAAAATTATAGTCCTCCCAATAGAGGTTTGTGGCGTAGAACATGCTCCTCTACACCTGTAAATAAAACATACTGCAAAAAATTGTAAAATCCAGCGTCGAAACATGGACAGAAAAAATGGACAAAGATGACGTAGCAAACGAACAAGGTCTTTCAATATAAATACATGGAATATCCAAGGGTGGAGAACCAACTCAGGCGAAGTCATAGCAGAAGTAAAAAAAAATAAAATCAGATATTACTGTTCTTACAGAGACAAAAGAGCACAATCAGGGGTACGAATATTTATAAAAAAGACTTAAAAAGAAACCTAAAAAAGTTGGAATTTATGCGAAATCAGAAAGTGCATCAAATATAGATAAACAAATATTCTACGAAACCTTATCAGAACAGACGCAATATCAAACAGACAGGTGAAAAATCTAGTAACTAAAGAAAAAATGTTTTCTAAGAAACTTAATACGAAGAGCTCAACAAATACACAGGATCAGCAATATCAAAAGAAGCATGGAAAACAGTAAAAAACCTGAGAACAAAGTTATTAGAAAAATAGGAAATGAATCTGAAATAATATTGACTATTAAAAGAAGAAAACTTACTTACAACTTTTGACTGAAACAGGACTGCAATTCACTAACACCATTCCAACAACAAATAAAGTGAAATAAGATGAAGACAATAAAATAATAGTATATAATAATAATAGACCGAAGATGCAATACGAGCATGCAGACCACAAGGTATATCGAACGAATAACTAAAACCCAGCCCACATGTATTGCGGGAATTACTAGCGTATGTTTTCACCTTATTCTATAAAGGACATAACTTACTACCGGAGTGGACAAAAGCACATATTAACATTTACAAAAAATAATCAAACATAAAATTAAAAACGATGTGACAGATGTAGATGGACAAAATGACTTGCAGGCAGATCCTGTATAGATAGCATATTGTCTATAAAGCAAGTTATTGAGAAAAGATTAGTCCACAACATTTTAACTCACGCAGTCTTCATAGATATGATGAAGGCATACGATAGTATACCACTTTCAGTGCTCTGGGTAACAATGGAATAACAATAAATAAATAAAAAATAGATATATAGATATTAGAAGAGAAATGGAAATTGAACTAGATATTATAGAGACTATCAAAGCCAAAAGACTAAGCTGGTATGGACACTTGTAAAGAATGCCTAAAAACACATGGCCAAATAAATAGAAAGGTGGATTTCGCCCCCTAGAAGAAAACGAGGTAGACCAAGACTGTCATGGAAAGAAGGCAGCTGTAGAAGACTCGCCTATTATATATTATATAACTAAGCCAATAAAATAACATTAATTTGGAGAATAGACAAAATATATATTGTTAATTACGTGAGAACTATTAAATTAAAAAAATTTTATAATAAAAGTATTAAGGAAGACATAAGACACACGTGATGAGAGGACATAAATACGCATTACTTCAAAATATGATGCAAAGAAAAATAGAAGTAAAACGGAATCCAGGTCATACAACAATGTCATGGCTGCGTAATTTGAGAGAGTGGTTTGGCTGTACCACTAATGAACTCTTTAGATCAGCTGTAAACAAGGTCAGGATAGCCTTGATGATTTCCAATCTCCGATAGGAGTGGCACAAGAAGAAGACGAAGAAGAAAGTACAATGAAAGACTGGTAGAAAATGCAATTGAAAATTGCAGGAAAAACTATAAGAAAACAAGAAAAGCATTAATCATTGGGAAGAAGCAAATCGTTGCTCTAACAATCGAGAACACCATAATTACAGTACAACTCGTGACTAAATTCTACAGCGAACTATACAAAGCCCCTGCCACACTTAAAGAAGTAATCAATAGAATAAATAGAATCAACAATTAAAAAACTGAACAGCGGTAAAGCAGCTGTAATAAATGATATATAACAGTGGAACTGCTTAAATACGCTGCCACTAAAACCTGGAAAATCTTAGCATGCATATTTACGAACTGCCTAAGATCGAGATGCATACCAGACCACTGGAACAACAGATTAAAAAATGCATTAGATGCTGCACAGCCAAGAGAACAAGCTGGCTTCAGAAGTGGATTCAGTACCATAGATCATATTCATACACTTCGAGAACTAATGAGTAGAGCTAAAGAATATGAAATACCGCTAGCATTAACCTTCATAGATTTTGAGAAGGTTTTCGTTTCTATATATCCCAAGGCAGTAATAGAAGCTTTGAACAACCAAGGCATTGACAAACCGTATATAGAAACTTTAGCAACTATATACAGACAAGCAAAAGCTAAGGTATAAATGAATGAACACACTCCAGAATTTCCCACTGCCGAGGCGTCGGACAAGGAGACGCAATATCACCAAAGCTCTCCACTATAACTCTAGAAAATATATTCAGCAAAATGAACTAGCAGAACAAAGGAATATCCATTGACGGAAAATATCTCAGCCATCTAAGATTTGCAGACAACATCGTTCTGATTGCTAATTTTCTTGCAGAACTACAAGAACTTATAAGCAACCTAAATGCAACTAGCAATGAGGTTGGCCTAAAAATGAACTTACCTACCGTATGTATACCTGGGACAATTAATACATAAATCTGGCTCCTTACTTTCGGAAATAACAGAAGGATGAAACTAGCTTGGACATCTTTTGGTAGAAATTCAGTTATAGATAAATCGAAGATGCCAATCTACCTAAAGAAAAAAGCATTCGATCAGTGTATACTACTGTATACTACCAATAATGACATACGGCTGCGAAACTTAGACACTTAAGAAAGGGATAATATCGAAACTCAAAGTCATTCAAAGGTTAATGAAGCGATGCATGCAACGTATAACAAAGATAGATCGAAAAAGAATAGAATGGATCAGACAGAAAACCAAGGTTATTGATGTAATCCATGGAATTAAATCTTTAAAATGGCAGTGGGTTTTTAGCGAGAAGAACTGACAATAAGTGGTCCACAAGAATTACACTGTGGTATCCAAGAGGCGTCAATAGACCAAGAAGACGTCCAAATTTAAGTTGGGATTATGACATAAGGAAACAAGCCGGTACAACATGGCACAGAAAAGCGAATTTTAGACAATCGTGGGCAGATATGAAGAATGCATATGCATATGTAAGGGAGGCTACACCATAATCGGTAGAATATGCTGAAAATGATGATAATGATGAAGTGAGAACTATAACAATAATTATGTGAGAGAATTGACACAAAGACACGTGGCCTCGGTTTTAACCAGTCTGTTGGAAACTGCGCAATAGTCAGTCATTATATATATTAATTAATATAGGGTTTGTAAATTTAAGATAAAAAGTTTTTAGATCAATTTATTATAAAGCAAACTTACAACTTACATATCAGTCACCAGAAAGGCTCTTCTAATGTAAGTAATTCTGTCGATCACGACCACCATCAAGGGACCCATTTACTCAAATATGGGAGGTCTATGTATAATAAATTATATTGTATGTAAATGTATCATACAGTATTGTGTATGTAGGTTTATGTGTATGTATATTAAATGAAACAATCTCTATCAAATAAACAGATTTTTTAAAAAGAAAAACCACAGAAGATGGACATTGGAAAGCCCCGATGGAAATAGAAGAAAGGAAATCGAATATTTCTTAACAAAAAAAAATATTTAAAGAAGTAAACTTGTTAAGCCAGTTTAGTACAAGCAGTGATCATTAGGTTATTAACCCTCGAGTGGAGGCGCTGGTGCAATAGTGCTACCAATATTACTTTATGAGTGGGTGGCGCGTGACTATTGGGTTATTTGTTTTTATACCTCTCAGTATCTTCCTAGAAATTGACGAGAAAGTGTTAGTTGAATTTGTACGATTTAATTTCGTTAACTTCTTTGTCTACGGCAACTTAAATTTAATTGGATCATTTTTGCTACCACGCGTCCAGTCATATAAGTGATATAATTTTTATTTTTTTCTTTATATTATTTCTTCGAAGAGCTTCGAAAAATTTTAGAAGATATGTCTGATATAAAAGAAATTAATGACACAGATGACGGAAAATGGAGCGAAGAAGAGAATGGAGAGATTATAACCAAAGAAGACCATAATTCAGGTTCAGAGATAGAGTTGGAAGACATTGAGGAAAATGAGGCTGTTTATGCTAGTGACTCCGGTTCTGATATGGAAGTAGATTCTGACAGTCTGCCTGGCGAAATCGGTAATAACTTTTATACCGGTAGAAACAAGAAAACCAAATGCAGAAAAACTAGTTACCATTCACAAACTTCCAAGACCAGTTCAAAAAATCTTTTAAAAACGAATCGTGGTCCGAAAGGGACTGCAAAAAACGTTCCCACCGAGATTGAGGCTTTTTTGAAATTAATTGATGATAGCATTATAAATGATATCGTGCATTTTACAAATCTGTATATTAAAAAAAAAGAGAGAAAGGGGGTTAATTATAGCAGAGAAAGAGCAGTTAAAGTTACAAGTAAATCTGAAATGATGGCTGTGTTTGGATTATTGTTTCTAATTGGTACTAAAAAAGAAAGTCGGACCAATGTCCAGGAACTGTGGACAAATGACGGAACAGGTTTGCCAATTTTGAGGGCCTGCATGAGCTATAGGCGGTTTCAATTATTGCTGCGATGTATAAGGTTTGGCGATAAAGAAACACGAGAACAACGTAAAAAATTGGATGAGCTGGCGGCAATTAGAGTATTTTTAGATAAGTTTCAAGACAACTGTAAGAAATATTATAATCACAGTTACTATGTAACCATAGATGAAAAATGCAGCTTTATCCAATATATCCCGAATAAACCGGCCAAATACGGTTTAAAAATTTTTGCGCTTTGCGATGCTAAAACTTATGTGTTTTGTGCTTTGAAGTTTACTGTGGCAAACAGCCTGAGGGACCCTACTGTAAATCTAACTCTCCATCTGATATAGTAAACAGCCTAGTTGCGCATATAAAAGGTACCAATAGAAATCTGACCACCGATAATTGGTACACCAGCTATCCTTTGGCATGTTCACTTTTAAAACAAAAAATTACAACCATTGGTACTCTGCGAAAAAATAAATCAGAAATACCTCCTGAGTTTTTGCCCCACAAAGATCGTGCAATTGTATCTTCGTGCCATGGTTTTCAAAAAAAAGGTGGGTACGGTGTCTTACGTTCCGAAACAGTCAAAATCTGTAGCATTACTTTCTACTATGCATGATGATGGAAAAACTGACGAAAAAACTGGAAAGCCCGAGATAATTCTTGACTACAATAAGACCAAGGGTAGCGTCGATACACTCGACCAATTATGTAGGGGATATTCTGTTTCGCGAAACACCAGAAGGTGGCCCTTAGAATTATTTTATGCTGTTTTAAATGTTGCTGGAATAAATGCCTAGATTTTATATAAGAGTAACCAAAACAACGCAAAGAGGCCAAGAAGAATTTTTCTTAAAAATTTATCATTTCAACTTATGAAATCTCACTTAGAGAAAAGGTCTAACATGTCGTCGTTACCTTTAGATATTCAGTTATTTTTAACAACTTACAAACCTAAAGAAGAGGCACAAAAACATGATGTACTAAGAAAAAAGCGGGGACGTTGCGCCATTTGTGGAAGACAGAAAAATAAATTTACGTCACATTTGTGTGACAAATGTGATAATTTTGTCTGTCAAGAGCACAGTAAAACTACGATTACCTGTCACCGATGTAAAACCAATTTAGTGGAAACTGATGAAAGTGACTAACTTTTTATGTTTACAGTGTTTGTTTATTTGTTTGCTATGTAAAATATACGTTTAATAAATATTTAAAACTTTATTTACTTATAAGACATTTAAACAGTTCTAGAACTTTAGTTTGCTGCTGGTAGCATATTTGCACCACGCGTCCACTCACGCGATAATTATAGGCGCATCCGCTCGAGAGTGAAAATAAGAATATACTTAATATTCTTAATAATATCTATTTAATTAGTAATAATCATCCGAAAAAGAAAGACTCAAAATAATAAATAAGAAACAACCAAAGAAAATACCAAAACCAACTAATAATTAGAAGTTCGAAAAATGTATTAATAATATATTGAAATACATAACAACAGCAGACATCAATATATTAAACAAACAAATAGTCAACACAATGCAACAGGCTCAAACTAAATATTGTCCAACAACCCAAAAGGATGAATAACTAAGCCAACTTACGAAAACTCTAGACCAAAGGCGACAGATGAAAGTAGCTAACAGTATAAGCAAAGAAGCAGGTCTATATTCAGCAGTGGACTTTTGAGACTGGATAATGTTGTTAAAAGGGGTCTTAAATGTATTAGATCGCTTGAAACTCTGTCAATTTTATTTAATATTTTATTTAATATTCAATTTATTTAATGAAATTTATTGTTTTCTTGTTAATGAAAATCGTATATAATTAGTGTAACTGTGTAATAACAATTTTTATATAAATATTGTTCTTACTTGATCCTAGTTAATGTAATACGTTAATCTAGATAATACAATAAATTGGTTTTATATGTAATACGTTAATCTAAACTTTCAAAACAGAGTAATTTAATTATTTTTTATATTGTTTTTAGTTTGAAAATACACAACAAATAATATTTTACACAAAAGTTAGAAAAATGGATAAAAGCATCCATGACATAAATTTAATACACGTAGTCAACAGTATCAAATTAAATACAGGCAATATTGACATATTTCATTTCATGGTTTATGACAATTCATTTTATTTCAGATTGAATTTAATTATAGGTACTAATTAAATCACCACAAGTGTCGAG
This sequence comes from Diabrotica undecimpunctata, assembly GCF_040954645.1. Taxonomy (NCBI): domain Eukaryota; kingdom Metazoa; phylum Arthropoda; class Insecta; order Coleoptera; family Chrysomelidae; genus Diabrotica; species Diabrotica undecimpunctata. The sequence continues at coordinate 175,707,123 of NC_092803.1, read as the reverse complement.
TTTTAATCCTGTTAAAAATTTTAAATTTAATATTATTGTATGTCAGTTGGTTAATTTTATTTTGTGCTATTCTAGTCAAAGTCAATAAAGCAAAAATGAACGAGCTAATTTGTAAAATTTACTTCATACTAAAGACTTTAGAAAGAAACTGTATTAAATTTTGACTGAAATTTCTATTCGTCGTAACTTTTGAACGGTAAGTTCGATGGATATCATGTTTTCGTCAAACGTTACACTACTACGTACTAATCAAACCTTAGTTTGTATAAAAATTAAATTTTTTACCACAGCTCATAATATAAATTGTAAATAATACAATTCCTGCCTATTGGCAGGGATAACCAGACTCATGAACTGAAGAGAAGAATCGGCCTTGGGTGGGCAGCATTTGGAAAACTGAGAGAAACTTTTAAAAGTGGGCTGCCCACATGCCTAAAGAGAAAGGTATTTGATCAGTGCGTCCTCCCAGTCTTGACGTACGGAGCAGAAACACTTACCTTAACAAAAGCAGCAGCTACCAAACTGAGAGTCACGCAGAGAAGAATGGAGCGGTCCATGTTAGGAATAACTCTGCGAGACAGAATAACCAACGAAGACATCAGGAGAAGAACCGGAGTGACTGACATCATCGAGAAGATAGCCAGACTAAAATGGAGATGGGCAGGACACATAGCCAGAATGACAGATGGGCGATGGACAAAGAGGTTATTGGAATGGAGGCCAAGGGAAGACAAGAGAAGCGTCGGTCGACCACCTACAAGATGGACTGACGATTTAAGAGTACTCGATAAAAACTGGATGAGAGCGGCGCAAGATAGACGGGGTTGGAAACATGAGGAAGAGGCCTATGTTCAGCAGTAGACTCTTGAGGCTGGATGATGAATACAATTCTTTTAGCCAACTGCAAGAATTTCAAAAGGTAAAAGTTGTTTTGGATAATATGAAATATCGATCTCTATTATAGTGATTCATCGATAGTATCGATAGCATTATTAGTCCAGTAAACAGACGTGAAATACGGTGATATCCTGTAATTTTTCTGTGTCATCACCAAATTTCCTAAAAATTTGAATTAAGGTGTTACTTACCCTCCACTTTACTTCTGGACTTGTGCCGTTGGCTTCTTTTTATACAAAAATGTATAATTTTAAATTTAAGTGGGTAATTGATTGAAAAAACCCTTAATAAAGTAAATAAATATCAATTAGAATTAAATAACATAATTTAAGATTTTATCACCGTTTAACCCTTACATCTCACCCACCAGATTAGTAATAATTAAAACATTGTCATTGAATACCTTGTCTCCACCTCCACTTATTTGCATGGAAATTTGGATTCAAGTTATACTTAACACAGGGGCGTGCGGTGCATGGATGCAAGGGATACATTGCATCCCTTGCATCCACACCAGCAGTTAACTTTATCGTGAAAGTTTTCCGGAGTTCCTGACACTGTCCAGTGCCGGATGTTTCAGCGAACGAGAAGTACCCGAAGCTACTAATCCCAAAAGCTACTGAAGCCCCCGGAGTCACTCTTTGCCCTACTGCATGTGGTACGAAACCCATGTAGGCGCAGGCATTGCTTCCACTAAGAAAAAACCGGCTGGCAAATGAGTATGGATTTCTGATGGCCTAGAGGAGGACGAAGTCGTCGAGGACCAGGGTGCCTCGACCGAAAATTTCTACCTGCATAAGAAGAAGATGTGGATTCCGGCACTGGAAGCTATTATGCTGTGTTGTGTCTTATGTATAAACATTAAAAAATCTTTTATTTCCTTGTATAGAAACTATTACAGACTTTTTATAGACTTCCCTGAACTAAAACACTTAAGAGACCTGATTATATAAACTTTTATAAATCTTTTCTTGTCGTACTGTAATAATAATTGTACTCTTGTTAGTAAATATGTTTACTTATAAATTTCTTTCTAGACACAAACTCTTCAAAGAAGGAGATGTCATCGCGTACAATACCTTAGTGGTGAACTAATACGCACTCCGATTTGCATCGCCCCACCTCAAAACCTTTACAGTTTTCACTATTAGCCAACTGACCTGAAAATATCGAGACTGTATCGAGATAAAAGGAAATGTATAAATATAAGCCATTTTATGTCACAGTCTAGTCTTGCTTCGGCTTCCATACAAGGCCCCCTATACCCTAGGAGACCTTTGCTGCGGCTCTGCTCCCGTTCTACGGACTTAAACTCTTAGCTGAAATCTTTTCACTTTTAAAAATTTGGTTTTATATCATTACCGACGTAAGAATTAACGATAATCCACCAAAGATGGAATCTACGCAGAGAGAAGTGCAAATTGGTTGGTCGAAATCTCGCTGTAAGGCACCGTGGGAATGGATAAGGGAACATAGTATTCCAGACCCTTCCTTCCTACTTGGTGATAATAGTTACTTATATAATAGAACAATTATTAAAATTGTTCTGAAGCTATGTTCTTGTGGCAGTTTAAAGTAATTACTATTTAAATAGGAATAAACCACAATTAAAGGTTAAAATTAGTTTATTGACGTTTCAATTTTCACTTCGGAAATCGTTCTCATAATACAAACATTAGTAATGAAACTAAAACGTCAATAAACTTACTTTAACCGTTAATTGTGGCTTATTCTCATTTAAATAGTAATTATTAAAAGAAAATTAAGTTTATTCTACAATATTTCCAGATATGGCTCAGACATTTGACAAAATTTGCCGTAAAGGTTTAATACATAAACTTAGTAAAGTGTATGTCTAAACAAGACACAGAAATAAATGTTGCAATCATACATATCTAACACATATTTTAGAGTTAACGAAGAGGACTTGAAACAGATTAAGGCAGTAGTATATCACGGAAATGTATTAGGATTAGTCCTCCTATTATATACTAGTGACATAGTTCAGCTAGCAGCATAATTAATTTTGCACAGAACACTGCTATTTAAGCAGTAAAAAATATTATAGAAGAATCAACAAAAATTACAGTAATCAGTTAACAGAATTTGTAAGTTTAATATTGATCCATTTGAGATAATTATTAGAAACAGAAATAAGAGGAAACTCATATATATGGTATATTCTTAGATTAAAATTTTCTTAAAATTTTAAAAACAAACAAAAATTGATAATTGCTTAAAAATGGCCAGATTGTTGTTATAGAAACACCATAAAAAATTAAAAATAATAGTCTACGCCTATGTTTAACTTTTAAAAATAATGTATCATTTTTCTTCATATCAGAAACAAATGTAAGGGCTAATTCAAGTAAAATTGAACATATTTTTTCGACGACCCTTAGCTAATGGTATATCCTAAGTGGTTTATAATGTTCCCGTTCCTGTATAAAAAATGCCTCATAGGCATATTAGCGGCAAATAAATAACGAATACAAGCGAGAAATAATTTTTACTCTGTTGCGAAGAGAATCAAAAGGTAATTTGTAAAATATTCGTTGTATATATATATATATATATATATATATATATATATATATATATATATATAAACTTTTTTATTTCCTGGGTTTGTCGGTCTGTTGTAACTAAAATAATTGTATAAATATATTGTATAGCAAAGAAGATAAAAAAATATCAAGTATAAAATACATCAATATACTTGATCAATATACAACTCATATAAAACGATATGAATTGGGAAAGAACAATTTTTGGGGTCCGGTCAGTAATTCTACGGCGAACATAGAAATAAAGATAAATCTTTGTAATTCTGTAATTATTGATTACTCCTGGTATTAGTCCATATGGATATTGGCGTGGCTTATTACTTTTTAACGTCTCTGATTGGGTAATACTGAAATGTAATTGGTCAAATTTTTCGGAAGTGCATACACTGAAACCAAATCTGGCTTTGCCGTTATCTGGCAAAAATTGCTTCTCATGTTTCAAAGGCGGCAAGCATATAATAAAAACAATAACAGTGTCGTCGTGATAAACTTATAATTATTTTATTTTTATGGTATTGTAGTCTCATTTTTTAGTTCTCAAATTAATAAGCACGTTACATTTCATTTGCATTATGTATCTATATAATTTTAATCATCAATTTTAAATTTCAATAAAAGTTAAGGAATTTTTCGGGTCCAGTCCCGAATAATTCAGAAATATAAACATTATTTGTAATTGATCACTAACAGTATTGTCCACATTGCAGCTGTGGCTTATTACTTTCTACGTATCTTATCGGGCACTACTGAAGTGTAATTATACAAATTCTTCGGAAGTTATTACGCTCAAACTTTATCGTTATCTGGTCAAAAATGCATTCTCAGGTTTCTCATACTAAACGATATATTCAGCAAGCAAGTTCACGTATATTTTTAATATTTTTGTGCAAACAGTAGTGTTGTGTTTTAGTTAAATTTGAGTTAAGACAGTAGAAATAAGTTGTAAATACATTAAAGATGGCTTTTTGGCGACCATTTGAATGTGATACCAACGAGAATACTAGCTTCAATCCAACGGACGATTTAGGAATGTAAATTCTTATTTAAAACAAGTTTAATAATTAGTTGTATAGGGATGCTCTTAATCTACTTTTTTTAACAATTAAAAGTAAAAATATTTCATTTAGATCCAACACCAATGAATTGGGAATTTGTAAATAAGGACTTACATATTCAAGTCAAGCGCAAAGGATTATTCTAAATATATATTCCTGTTTAAGAGGCGAAAATCGTACACTTTCGGAAAATAATATTGTGTTAAGGATATGTGAACTTGCGCGTACAACAGTTTTACGTGTTATTGCAGCTGGGGATGTAAGTGATCATTCTGTTAAACGTCAAAGTGTTGGACAAAACCTTAAAAATATTGATAAGGCCACTAAAGACGTTATTTGTCGCTATGTCTACGAATTTTATCAGGACAACAAGTTCCAACGTTTGAAATGCTTCAGGACAAGTTGAAAATATATCCCGATTATGCATATAAATCCCTTGATACATTGAGGCGTGTTTTAATAGAATGCAGATTTAGTTATAAAAAATTAGACAAGAGAATAGTAATTATGGAATCTACAAGGATTGTGATACAGAGGCAACGTTATTTACGTAAAATAAAGGAATATCGAGATGACAATAGAGACATTGTGTATCTTGATGAAACGTGGTTTGACACCCATGATGTAGTTCAATATGGCTGGATGGATGATAGCAAAAAGTGCTGCTTGAGTACTCCTTGTTCGAGAGGAAAAAGAATTATAATTCTTCATGCTGGAACTAAGAGCGGATTTGTACCTCATGCCTTGTTATTATCGGCCAAAAACTTTAAACAGTCATCAGCTGATTATCATGAGGATATTACGGCTGAACTTTTCGAAAAATAATTCCATTCTAGACTCTACACCAAAATTCCAAATACTAGCTCCAAGAAGGGGGATATCATAGAATTTATGGAGAACAAAGGCATGGCAACACCTAGTAAATGTACCAAAAAGGAATTGTTGCAATTAATTAAGCAACAAAATTTTCAAAAAGAATATGTAATAGATAAACTCTTTGAACGCCACGGGCATACGGTTTTACGGCTCCCTCCATATCATTGTGTTTTCAACCCAATTGAAATGATACGGGCCGATGTAAAAAAGGAATTGCGGAAAATGAATCAATCTCTCCAATTAAGTGACGTTGTTGTCTAAAATATAAGAACAGTGATCGAAGAACTTAACAAAACTGACATTTGGAAAAATTGTGTAGCTCATGTTCAAGTAAAAGAAAAAGAATATCCTACTTTACCACCAATTGAACCGGTAGTTATAAACACAAACGACGACTCAAGTTCTGGACACACGGATAGTGATAGTGTTTAATTGTGTGAATATTTCCACAAAGACTTCCACAACTTGTCAAAAATATGTTCTGTGTACCGTAGTAAATGTGATCTCTCCATTAATCTATAACCTAAGAGACAATTTGACTGGAAGACGAATTGGCCGATTTCATGTATCTTTCAAAAATAAGCTCTTCAAACCGATGAAACTTACGGATCATATTCATGATTATTTTTTACCAAAAAAAGGGATCAACTTTGTTGTGAGCGTAACTTGCTTACATTTGATGCTAGAAACTTTTTTAAATATCAAAAATAAAGATTTCTTTAAACAATTTTAAAAAAAAGTAAAAAAACATTTTTTTGATTATTTCACGTTGAATTATTCGATACCTTTGGAATTTGACGAATAGGTAAGAATCTATTTTTCATTAGCTATAACTCTGCTTCTGCTGGGTATACAGACTTCATACATATACCATTGTTTTCACTTTTTTATAAACTGTATGTTTGCTAAGAACATTTTTTCCATAAAATACTTACCTTTTGGGTTGCGAGAAACCGTCCAAAAACGTGATGTTTTTGTTGAAAAATGAATATATTCACTCGCAAATAACTCGAAAAGTATTGATTTAGTAAAAACCTCTATAGAACAAAAGTTACCTAGTATTACCACTTCCGAACTTATTTTGGATGTATATCTTTTCACCCCCGAGAAGGGGCGGTACCCATCCCCAGGGCAAAAATACACATCGGCACAATATCACTTTTTTTCTTTGACGCGTTAGCTATATGTGTATGCCAAATTTCATGTCAATCCCAGTGGTTCTTTAAAATTTAGAGGTTTTTACAATATTTGACCGTTAGTGAATAGACTATGTGTATTAACTTTTAATCATCTTTGGTGTCAAGTTCATAAAGAAATGTGAATAATTAACAATATTATTACTGTTTAACAAAATATTAGACCTTAATTTAAAAATAAAAGTTTATTATTTAATTTCTATTGCGCCGCCTATGTTTTACAGAAGGTGCCGACACTTGAGTGTCGAATTTTGATTTTATACTTGTCCAACTGACATCGTAAGTACTTTACCTGCTTAATAAAATAAATAAAATTTTCTAACAGATCAAAAGTATGATATCTAAATTGTAAAAATCCAAAAAAAAACGAACATATCATATTTTGCTATCGTATTCTATAATTCTAGGAATCAAGTAAGCAAAACCGTTTCTATTCACAAACCGCTAACTTTTCAAAACATCTCTGTCTCCCTATAACTGTCTTTTGTAAATTTTAAATCAAAATTTAATCTGCAAATTTACAGGGCTTTCTCTTCTTAAACCCGCTTCTCCTAGTCCAACGTACTTTCCTCCCGGTTCAATCTTTGCCCAAAGAAAATTATCTCTTATTGAAATAAAATATTGACAATCAAACGCTGCTTACAAATCTGCAGTAAGCAGGTTTTCTTCAGTTTCTACTGAAAATAAATATAATTATTAGTTGTTTAAATTACTTTAAAATAAATATTTTGATCTCTCAAATCTTCAAATTGTTGCTCCGAAGCATCAATGTCATCGCCGTCGTCTGACATATACTCAGTCATAATATCTGAAATATTTTCTATTATATTAAGCGGTCTTATTAAAGATCAAAGGTCTTTACGTCCATGTTGGCTATATGTTTATTTCAACAAATAGTCTTATTGAACTAGGACTAGGTTATATTTACCTACTCTAGAAGAACCTATTACCTTACAGAATCCACAAGTAACAACGTCCATTTTCAGTAACAATAACAAGCCAAAAATCAATTTATTCTACTTGTGACTGAGCATTCCAGAAAAAACACCTTTTTAAACATATAATAATTTTTACAAAGTGTAGATGACTCACCTAGTCTAAAAATAAATTACTGTTCTTTGCACGGTATATATGTCTGCATAGTAGCCAGAATTTTACTAAAACTTTTTCGATCGTTTCTTCTACTTACCAACAGATAGGGTATAGTGCATAAATATAAAATATATAGATGTTCTCCAACGTGGACAACATGAGCAAATAGTAATACTATTATAATTTCGTTTAAAGAGCACTTAGAAATGTATGTTCACATTTTTGGACGTCGTGAGCAAAAGGTTTAATATTTGCTTAAACTGACTAAACAAAATTTCACAAAAACAAAAGACTGCCACAATCTTATGTGAGTACTTCACTATGATAAGGTTTCATATTGAGCTTAAATTCAAGTATTGCTTCTGCGTTATGTACTTCTAAAATTTGATAATAAAAACATTAGATGTCACACGATATAACAAGAAAAAATCAAAACTGGACAACTTAACTTTTCATACCGTTCTTGTGTATACTTGTAAATACTATGAAATAAACGTTAGTCCAAATCATCATAAGCTAAGAGAGATATAGAATACTGTTTTGTACAATAGTTTATATTATATTCCAAATTAAGTGGTGTTGGACTTAATTACGAAGAAATCAGTTACATTTCATTGTCCTTTGTTGACCCACCTATGGAAACGTAGTAACCAGAAGTCATTTGACTGTTATCTGCATTTTCAAAACTTTTGGATATTGTGTCCTTGGCGGTCATGTGAATAGATAAAATACCGGCAGAACTACTCAAGCAAGGAGGAAGGAATTTGACACAACAGATGTACCAGCTAATACGAGAGATATGGATAGAAGAAGAAATTCCCCAACAATGGAAGAAAAGTATAATCTGCCCTATTCATAAAAAAGGAGACAAACTGTTGTGTCAGAATTATAGAGGCATCTCTTTACTTTGTTCGGGATACAAAATACTCACAAACATCATTAATCGAAGACTACAACCTCTCACGGAAAAAATCATCGGGGAATATCAAGCAGGGTTTAGGCAAAATAGATCTACCATTGACCAACTATTTACAGTTAAACAAATACTAGCCAAAGCATGGGAATATGACATGGACGTTTACAATCTCTTTGTAGATTTTAAACAAGCCTATGATTCAATAGATAGAACAATTCTACCTAATATACTGAAAGAATTTGGCATACCATCAAAATTAATACGACTAGTGCAAATGACAATGACAGAAACAGAAGCACAGGTATGTATTCAGGGACAGATCACTGATGCGTTTACGATAACGCAAGGACTGAAACAAGGCGACGGACTAGCTCCAACGCTCTTTAATCTTGTTCTGGAATATGTAATTAGACGGTTGACGGTGAGCGGAAATAACATACTTACAAACAAGTCTACCCAATTAGCAGCATACGCAGATGACATAAACATAATGAGCAGAACAATGAATGCAGCGGAAGAAACCTACGTTGAGTTGAAACAGAGTGCAGAAGCAGTAGGGCTAGCAATAAATACAAATAAAACAAAACTACTCATACAAACCAGATCAAATAGACCGGTGCAACAACACTTTATTGACGATATAGAACATGTAAATAGATTCACATACCTAGGAATGGATCTGGTCGCAAGCAATGAAGAAGAACCGGAAATAAATAGAAGGCTTGTGCTGGCAAATAAAGCCTATTTCGCGATGGGCCACATATTCAAATCGCGAGACGTACACCGGAAAACAAAACTCCGGGTCTATAAAACAATAATCAGGCCCATAGTAAGTTATGGTTGCGAAACATGGGTGGTGACACAGAAATCTGCCAATGCATTAGATGTGTTTGAAAGAAAAATATTACGTAGGATCCTGGGCCCAATAAGTGAAAACAACAACTGGCGAATTAGGTACAATAGAGAAATATACATACTAAACTGCAGAGATTACGATGGGCAGGGCACGTGGTCCGCATGCATGAGAATAGAATCCCCAGAAAATTATTAAATGCAAGAATGCAGGGAAAAAGACCTGTTGGAAGACCTAAAAAGAGATGGGAAGATGAAGTCGATGAGGATGCCAGGAACTGCCTGGGAACGCGTTCATGGAAAAGAACAGCGGTAAATAGAGATGGTTGGAGAAGCCTGTTGAAGGAGGCCAAGGCCCGATTTGGGCTGTAGCGCCATTGGATGGATGGATGGCGGTCGTGTGTTTCGTAATAGTAGATTTAAACCTAGCGCGACTTGGTCATAATTGTCTTCTGGAAATTTACTTTGGTCCACTGGCAAAGAACTAGTACCAACAAATCCCGTAAAGATAACATCCGGCGTGAGATATTTTACCCATAATTCTTTGATGGCAGTAAAAACTCTTTTTTTCTACATTTTGTTCTTATTAATGTACCCAAACATCTCGTATTGTGTTCCACCCTGTTTTTAAAAGACTAAAAAAAGAAAAATCCAGAGGCTGCAGTGTGCGTTAGATGGCTAGGAAGGCGAAATAAAATTATCTGGTTTTCTAGAGCTGCTTGTACAAGTATTTCACTTATATGGCTTTTGTATCCATCAAACATCAAGAGTGCTTTTGAATAAGGTTGTACATTTAGCAGTGACCTTTTAACTTTTTTTACATGGTATACCTACAAATCAATAAACCAGTTACAGAAGACTGACTTTTCCATATTTGGAGCCACCTTTAGGAGTTGCTGAATATATGGTCTCCGAAAATCTAATCCATGTTCATGCCATCTTGGTAAAACTGCACTTCCTTGAAAAATTATGTGAGGTGGTAAATAAGAACCATTAGCGCTAATGCAACAGTTGATTGATATATTCTCACGACCTGTGCCATGAATAAGTAAATAAGGCGCTGCATTTCTTTGGCCAATGCCCTTGATTTTGGACGGATCCGTATAAAAGGCAGACACGGCGCAGTTAAAGAGAAGCTCAGTTGATCAAATAAATTAACATTAACAATTTTTCGTAATGGTCGGGTACACCAAATGGATCAGAAGTCACGGCCCTATTATTTTGTAAACTTGTCGATGTTTTTATTTAGATTTAGGTTAGGTTTTTTACAATGTAAAATTATGTCATAATGTAATATTTTTACTACTATACTTACATTATTTCTCTATTATTAATATTATTGTAGTCTGATTATACATATTTAAAAAAGAAACTTAATAGCATTCATTCTTTAGTGTACGTTTTTTACATTGGTATAAAACGCTGAGGTGGAAAATCCAGGATCTTAATAAAAACATTACACAATCTCCTCAATTCCGGTCCTACTTTATCACACGAACGCAATACCAATTCCGAATATATGATGCCCTTGATCCTGGATAAGCAGGTCGATTCCTAAATCAAGGAATGCAGGGATAAACATCTTATGTCTGAGCGAAGGGACTTTTTGTCAAGCTTCGGCATGAAGTGCGTGCTTTGGATGCGAGATTTTAGGTCTTATACGGAACATCAATCTTCATGAAGAGGCAATTCAGATAAGACAAAGTGAGTTTGGTCTGTAAACTAGAGTATTTAGAAGAAATATTGGCGGTATTATCTGTCTTATTTCTTAAAACAAATAGGCAAAAACCGTTTAAAAAAGATGTTTGTAAAAAAAACAAGCAAGTTACAATAAAAGTTTGTCAGAAACTACTGGTTTATTTCTTTTATGTCATAAGCTGTAAAATACATCGTTATTAACAACAAATAAATATATATTTAAACTGTAGATTAAACAACTACACAAGAATTATATTCCCCTCGAACAATAGTGAATGCAGTAATCCCCAAATACTTTAACAGAATATAAACATTTTGATTTTTAAAGTATAATATTTTTCTCTCAAATACTTGCTTATGCGATTAGATTGTATTTTCTTTCATAACAAGTAACGAAAGAAAATTCGATTCTATCTAAGATATTTAAATCTAGATTTTCCAGATATATTCCAAATAAATTTGAACCATCCTCCACCTTGGTGTACCATATCCCCAAAATAAATTATAATCTTACTGTATTTAATAAGCATTTTACAAATCCGGCTGTTATTAAAAATAACTCCAATTCAATCATAAACAGACATGGAGAAAATTGCTGCTGGATATTTACAGATGCATCCAAATGCAACACAGGAGTTGGTGCTGCATATGTAACGTCTAACAATCAATTTCAATTCAGACTGCCCAAATATTTCAGCATCTTCTCTGCTGAACTGTATGCAATACTCAAAGCACTTGAACATAACAATAATAAAATATCTAAATGCTTGATTCTAAGTGATTCCCTTGGTGTTTTACAAATCTTAAATCATATGTATCCTAAAAGCCCCCTAGAAAAAATGATAAAATCTGAACTAAAGCAAGCTGAAGAAAATTCCAGACGCATTACCTTCATATGGATCCCATCTCATATTGGTATTGATGGAAACGAAGCTGCAGACCAGTGCACGAGTAAAGTGTCGGAAAGTGTCGATACCCATGTAACGGATTGTCGAAATCCCGCGGGGGATATAAAAACGTCTATAAAAAATTTAATTACGTGTGAGTGGAATTAAGAATGGAATTATTCACAGACAACACTACGGAAAATTAAAGACAATGTTTATCCATGACTACCTAGCAATCGAAACCGAGAACTGCAAACCATCATTACTCGTCTACGTTTAGGCCATACAAGATATACGCATTCGTACCTTTTTACCAGAGATAATCCCCCTAAATGTGACATTTGTGACGAAACAAACAGTGTTAAACATTTTTTAATTGACTGTCCACTTTCTGTAAATGAACGCAACCGGTTCAATATTCCAAACAATATCAATAAACTCTTAGGTACAGACTTAAATTATGCTGATTTGGGAAAATATTTAAAATGTATAGAATTATATTATAAAATGTAAACTATTAGAATTGTACACCTACACTGTATTCCCGCTAATCACCTTTTGATCCGGTGATAGATAGATCTGATATTTTCACTTTTTAGATTTGACAGCCGCAAATGTTCATATGAATGAAAATAACAACGAAGGGCCAACAATTCTGAAATCTGAAATCATAAATGCAATTAATCATCTTAAAACAAATAAAAGCCCAGGTTCAGACGGAATATACCCAGAGACGTTAAAATTAATCAGCGAAGAAAATATCGAAATATTTGTCTTTTATTCAATCGCATTTATGATACAGGTAAAATACCCCAAGATTGGCTTGAGTAAATATTCATCCCACTACCAAAAAATCCAAACCCACAATCTATAGAATATATAGTATCTATAGAAAGTGCGAAACAATCATTGGAGACGATCAGTTTGGATTCAGAGCCGGCATGGGAACGAGAGAAGCCCTGTTCAGGTTACTAGTTCTCGCCCAATAATGCTACGATCAACAGAAAGATATATTTATATGCTTTATAGACTTCAAAAAAGTATTTGATAGAGTAAGACACGACCTACTATTAGAACGTTTGCAAGAAGTCGGTTTAGATGGAAAGACATCAAATTCTTAAAAAAACTTGTACTGGAACCAAAACGCCAGAGTTAGGATCGAAGGTTCCACATCCGCAGAAGTAGAAATTAGGAGGGGAGTTAGACAAGGATGTGTTCTGCCGGATTTCATGGACATTGCATACCTCAAACGAAGAAGTGCTGCATAGAATATTCAAGGAAAGAGAACATATTAACACAAGTAAAAGTTAGAAAAACATCATACCTAGGCCACATACTGAGAAATAATAAGTACCAATATGCCCAACTTATAGTGAAAGGAAAAATCGAGGAAAAGAGAGGCCTAGGAAGGAAAAGACTATCGTGGCTCAGAAACATCCGACAATGGACAGGGCTAAATTTTGAACAGCTAATAAGAACAGCTGAAGATAGAGAAGAGTTTAAAATTGTAGTAGCCAACCTCCATTGAGGATAGGGCACTTTAAGAAGAAAAAATGTTCATTCATTATATGTTTCACCCTAACGACGGTATTACCTACTGATTCTACTATGATAAATTTTCTGAATTCTTAAAAATATTTAGATTAGGAATACGATAACAAACTAGTATGACATAAAAGTTTGTATGCACCGTGGGCATTAATAGATGTGTATACCCTCGGGCGATTTACAAACACTTTGTAAGACACTCGTGTTTGTAAGACAGTCGCCCTCGGGTGTAAACAACTACATAATGCCCTTGATACATAAATAACTATTATGATAGATATGCACTGTAAAAAGTACCATAAATTTTTTCGTACACAAAGATCACCAAATTCTATACTTATAATGCTTTTTCTAGCTAAGCAATTTACAGCATTTAGTTCGAAAAGCATCTGTCGTAGATGTGACCTTTTCTAAACAAATGATAATCGTAAAAAGCGCTTGCGTCACCTGATTGTCATGTCATAGTTGTTTAGTTTCTACAGCTTTCTACTTGAGGCAGCTTTGGGTGTATAAAGTTTGAGTCCACATAAAAACTGGAAACGGTACATCAATAAGGTCAAGCCCTCAAAGGGCCCATCGAAGTCCGAAGCTTTTTAAATAACTACATAAATGAATTAATATAAAATGAAGTATTTTTCTTCGTGTGCCGTCTCCTCTAAGAAGGTTGGCATCCATCATGGCAATTCGTACTTTCGATACCGCTGTTCTAAAGAGCTCAGCTGAAGTGCAGTTAAACCAAGCTCTCAAATTGTTTAACCAGGAACCTTCTACCCTGTATTCTTCCTTGCATTATTAATTGCAACAAGTTATAACGCTCGCCCCTCATGACGTGTCCCAGATATTGCAGTTTTCTGACTTTAATTGAATTTAAAACCTCTTTATCTTTTCCCATTCTTCTCAACACCTCGACATTCGTGACTGTATCCACCCAACTTATTCTTAATATCCTTAGGAAGAAAGAATATACCAACATTAAATAATTAATAGCAGGTCAGAGAAACATCATCCATAATTAACTACATGAGCACAGAAAGATATGTTATTATAAAAGATATGTGAGTTAATATCAATCTGAGATTACAAATGATTCGGTTTTTAGAGTCCAAACAGTAAGGTAGATGCTCGTTTGGATTAAAAGCCAAACTACAAAAACATACCTGAAAAGTTAAAGAAAACATACCTAAAAAGCTACAGATTATTCTCGTGACGTAGTGAGCGACGTGAGTATTAGACTGCACGTCCTATTCGAAATCTCAAATTACGATTGCTCAAGTACGAAGATATTAGTCTTGTCATTGCCCTGCTGTAACCGTATCTTTTCATTTTGTAAATCAGTCCTCTATGCCAGCCTCTGTCGAAAGGCAGCTCCCGTATATTGTTTATTATTAAATCCAGCTGCTATGTACTCTGTTAATCTGAATACTTGTAGCTCACTGGAGCGCTCTGATCTGAAACCGAATTGTGCTTCGGGTATTATGTCTAGTCTGTCTGTTTCAGCTTGGAGTCCGCTGAGTATTACTCTCTCTACAATCTTGCTGATTGCAGGTAGTAAGCTTATTGGCCTGTAATTTTGCGGGATTGTACTGTCTTTTCCTGTTTTTGGTAACATTATGACATGGGCATCTTTTCATCTGTTTGGATATTTATTAAATCCTAACATCGCATTTGTAATATTTGTTAAATATACTGTGGCTCTAGCTTAGATTAGATTAAGAGAGTGCCCTATTAGAAGACCTACTATGGCTTCGACTGTTTTCCTGTCTTTGCTTATTAGGTCTGCCGTAAATTTTGGCAAATGTTCTGTAATGAACTGTTTCGCCTGTATTTGGCCTGGTTAATTTCTCCACCATTTCAGAGATTTGCAAACTACCCACTTTCTTGTAGCCGTTCTTGTTACTGATTTTTCAATGCCGCCGAAGGGTTCCGGCTCAATGAATGGCACTGATGAGCCTTGTTTGGCCATTGCAACTGCTTTTTCATTGACCTTATGACCCTCGTGCCCCGGTACCCAGGCTACCGTAACCTTGCTACGGTCTTCTAGTTTATTTAGGGCACACACGCAATCCCATACTAGCTTAGAATTGACTTCTACAGAATTGAGTGCTTTAAGCGCTGCCTGACTATCTGTGAAGATGGCAACTCAACATAACGTTCTTTACTGCCTTTCTATTTCTTCCACGCAGTGATGGATTGCAGTTATTTTCACCTGGAAAACTGTCACATCCTTAGATACACTTACCGGGAAATGTATCCCTTGTTTTGTCCCTAATATGCCGGCTCCCACACCTTCCGATGTTTTTGAGCCATCCGTGTACCAGGTAGCAGCAGCTTGTATGGGTACACCTTTATTCCAGTTTTCCCTGCCTGGTATCTTAATTGTGAACTTATTGTTACAGCTATATCTCGTAGCTGTTGCATCGATAGGTTTGCCCATCACAATATCGGCTTTTAGCTCCTCGATTAGCTTTTTGTTGTCAGTACCATGAATCTGGCTTGTATGTCGCTGACTATGGATTAATCTGTGCATCACTGATCTGGCTTCGCCCTGTATAAAGATATGAAGTGGTGGAAGATTCAACAGGACTTCCAACGATGCAGTAGGAGTTGTTTTTATGGCCTCCGTAATACACTTACATGCTAGCCTTTGTGTATTACCTAGCAGCCTTATTGCTTCCACTTGCTGCGTCTTTGTCCACCACGTCATCGAGCCATAGGATATCATGGGTCTAATAACCCTTGTGTATAACCATAGAGTAATTTTGGAGTTAAGTTTCCATTTCTTAATGCTCATTCTTCTACATCTGCCCAAGGACATAGTAGCTAGGTATTTTAGAGCCCTATTCGTTATTTGATCTAGACCAGGTGCTTTTTTTAGCGACCTGTTTTTAATTAGCTCGTTTAACTTCTCCGGTGATGTTATAGGGATGATTTCGTTTGGATTCTCGGGATTTTCTCTTTGTTTTTCGACTTCTTCTACGAAGTTGATGTCCTCGTCTGGATGATAGGTTAATGTACACTCTCTCTCGAGAGTATTCTTCATCACCTCTGCTTTTTTCACGGTGGTGTACACTATTCCATTTCCTCCGTGTAGTGGAGGGATAGGCTTTCTGTCGTTTCTAAATTATCCTTGGACCCTCCAAATATTTTGCATATTTGTGCCTTGTTCCTCTATGTCTCTAATGTGGTTTTCCCAGCTTTCACTACGGTGTTGTTATAGTGCTGTTTTGACCTCTCTGTTCAGTCTATTTGCTCTGTATCTGCCTGGTTCCTTGTCCTTCTTGCTGTCTGCTTTTTTCTGTTCTTTTCCCTTATTAACTCTTTTATTTCTTGCGGTATGTCTTTAAATCTAAATGTGTGCATTTCTACTTCCTCTTCTGTAGTGCTGTTTCTGAGTGCTTGTTGGATGATGTTTTCTAACTGTAATATAAAATGATTTGTAAAAGGATAATTATTTTTATAGCCGACGCAATAACCTTTTGAAACATCCTTTAATTACGAGATTATTATATGTGATTATACCTGCTACAACAATACCAAGAATATTAGGTGGTATATATAGGTACTATCGGCAATACTAAAGACAAAAATGGCAAAATAAAATAAACATCGGAATTTCATTTTACTTAGTCATACCGTTATTATTATTTAAAATCTTCAATTCAAAATAAATTGACATTTATTTATTTTATGCAATTTTTAGTATAAATAAACAAAATCCCTAGATATTTGCATAAAATATACATAATAGACCATATTATATGCATTTTGCATATTTGCCTAATTCGAATTATAACTAATGCCCATTTTGTCATTCCTTATCATAACGTTGATTTACCAATTAACTAAGTCAAATCACTGTGATAGTATTCTGAGCTGGAAGTGTTATTGAGAAATAATGGTCCCTTCACAAAAAAATTGTCTCTTTGACAAAAATTGCACAAAATTTGTTTACTTGTATCTAATTTACACTATCCCCAGTCTTAATTGAAATATTTTTGCATTCTGAAGATTAATTTTTTAAATTGCCATTTACCATTACATTATGCATATTATGCATCCCATAGGGTATTTAAGGCACTATGTATATAACGATTAAAATAATAGTTCTAAGTTTTAATTAATGTCTGGTAAAGTTTTAAATAATTAAATTTTAAATAGAAATTTAATTTTATCTTAAAGATCCTTAATGAAGAGTTTTTAAAATGAAAAACTTACTTCCACCATATACGTTTCAATTACAGTTTGGGAACTAGAGGTTGCCGCGCCGGCAATCTAATTGAAATATTTCCCATTTTATCACATTTAAGAAGCTCTCATATATAAATTACCAATCTTCGGTACACCTCCTTGAGGATTAATCACTGCTGTTTTAATTAGTAGAAGCATTAGGCATTGTACACAACCACAGCGCAGTAGGTACCTACCTCTCCGGCTTGACGGTAATTTATTTGGTGATTGTAAGCGAGGAAAGTCTGAATGGGCGCGCAATATTTCACATAATTTTCCTCTGGAAGGTCTTCCAAGGATGCGCGACCTAATTTTTGATACTACAAACACTGATAAAGAGTTTACGTCGGTATTTACTTGATATTTATTCCTGGCACGGACAAAAGAAGTTAGTTACTTTTTATATATAACAAAAACAGCTTATTCATGAGCATTATATAGGTTTAATTAAATGAGGGAAGTTTTACGACAGAATTTTAAATAAATCATTTTGGTGTAGAATATAAACACATTATAAATTTAATAGAAATTTTTTAATTAATATTTATTTTTAGTTCTGCTTAATGCTTTGTCAGCTTTATTAACTCACTTATGATACTCTTTAGGATACGCTACTAATACGCTTAAGGAAAAAGATACATCATCGTTGGCGAAGTTAATGCAAAGAATACCCACTCGGGCTCTAGGATACCTACAACTAAAGGAAAAAAACTATTTTCTACTGTTAAAGAACTAAATTGTGAAGTAATATCTACTGGTAGACCAACATACTGGAACAAAATTCCAGACCTGAGAGATTTCTTTATTTACAAAGATATCTTAGCTAACTATCTGGATATCAACGACATCTAAAACATGAATTACGATCACTTACCGATAATTTTATTTATAAGTGATCAAAAAAGATCTCAATCCAATATTAACTAATAAAAAAACTGATTGGAAGAGCGTAAAAATAAACCTTGAACACAAAATTAATCTTGCTTACCATTGGGAAACACAATTTGATGACGAATTAAAAGATTTTATAAACAATACCAACAGGTAGCTTGGGAAAATACTCTGACAATAATTTCTAGAACAAAAGGGAACAGCTATCCAAAAGAAATCGAAAAACTGATAGTAGAAAAAAGAAAATTAAGAAAAAAATGGCAGCAGTACGGAGCTCCACGACACAAAACTAGTCTAAATAATGCTACACAAAAACTAAAAAGGAAAACACAAAATATAAAAAGTTCAACAATTGGTTTCTTTCTAAGTAATTTAACAGCTCATCAAAACAAAGATTATTCGTTATAGAAGGCAACAGAAAGGATGAAGAGACCAATTATTTATTCTCCTTCTATCAAGTTGGAAAACTGAGCTGGAAGTAACGAACAGAAAGCAGAACGATTTGTAGATTATTTAGAAAGCACATTCAAACTGAACGACAATAATGGTGAAGAACTAAGATGAATGGAACAATTTTAAAACGAAGAAAAAATAACGTAAAAAAATAACAAAAAGCTCAAGTATATGGTCTCATACCAAAAGAACTATTAAAAAATTCTCCAAGAAAAGTCATAGTTAAGCTGGCACACCTAATAAATGCTGTTTTTAGATTAAGATATGTTTCCAGAGTCTGGAGAGTAACCGAAGTCATTATGATCACCAAACCAGGTTAACCTCCTAGTGAAGTGACATCCTATCGACCAATATCACTCCTTCCGGTAATGTCAAAACTATTTGATAAAACCAATAATAGAAAGAAAAAACTCTTATACCAAATCATCAATTTGGTTTCAGAAATAAACATTTACGAATAGATATTACAGAGTAAAACAAGAAGTGTACACCGATTTAAGGGAGATCAAATCTGGCGTGCCACAAGTCAGTTTATTAGGTCCGCTCCTGTACCTAGTGTATACGTGTGACATTTTAGAGGTAGAACAAAACACTATTGCCACCTTCGCGGATAATACAGCCATACTGGCGATAGAAGACCCTAGTGAAGAAGCGACTGATAAGTTGCAATTATCAGTAAATACAATACATACTTGGACCAGAAAATGGCGAATTTAACTAAATGAGACTAAATCTGCATATATTAACTTTACAAATAATACTAACAAATAGTTCCTTGTGTAACGTCAGTAAAATACTTGGGCGTCACCCTAAACGCGAGGCTGTGCTAAAAAGTCCATGTCAAAAAGAAAAGAGGGGAGTTTGATAATAGATATAAGAAATTGTATTGGCTGATAGGAAAAAAATCAACATTATCCATTTATAATAAAGTATCCATTTATAAGCAAGTACTGAGGTAACTAAGGATATATGGGTGCTAACTCTGGGGCTGTACATAATATCCAGAGACTTCAAAACAAAGTACTGAGGAACATTGTTGATGCTCCTTGGTATATCCGTAGCAGCAGCGTACACCAGGACCTGAATATGGAAACTGTGATCGATGTAGTCAAGAGAGCAGTAGCAACTCACGAGCAGAGGCTGCATAGTCATGTAAATGTCGAGGCAATCCAGCTTCTTGACAACAATGAATTAAAGAGAACACCCATAAGGACAAAACCATGTAGTATAGTGCTATGATGTTATTGCATGTTAGTTGTAGTTCATTGGTTGATAGATACAATAAGAGTGAGCCCTAGAGTAAGCCCCCTAAGGTATTTACTGTTTATTAATTTAGGTCGGAAAATAACTGATAACAAAAAAAACTTATAATACTCAGCTTCTTCAAAATTGTTCCTAATAATAATATAGTTTGCTTACTTAAAATCAATAAGTTTTGGGTACAAATTTATTTAATTTTCATCAAAGGTTGGATAAATTTAATTCAAAGGAAAAAATTTAATCAGTTATAGGTCTTAAACAGAATCTCACTAATAGACCGTCGGATTTCAATACAAGGTTAATCCACGATTTTATGCCTTGTGTACTAAAAATGTCGTATGAGATAAGCAAAAAAATTTATAGGTTAACCATGGTGCGTTTTTCTGAAATTCGAATTTTCCTTATTACAAAAATTTGTTTGATTCCACGATTTTTTCCTTATGTCATTTTGTGAATCGATAGAGGAGTATTAATTCTATTTTTAAAAATTTTGGCAAAAGTGTTACTAATGTCCCAAAGGAGTAAACAAACCTAAACATGTTATGTTAATACATTTTCACGATAAGAAAACTGCAAAAAAGGCGTAATCGCACGTCGGCAAAAAGAAAAATTATACCTCGGAAAATATGCGGAAATGTTTCAACAAAGGTCTGCGATTTTATCCTTTATGCCATTCAAACTATACTATGCTTATAGTAGGAATAAATACTTCATTTTGTCACTTATGATGTACAATGAGTACAATAATGAATAGCAACTCTCTATAGTGTACATTTTTTAAAATAACACCTTCACAGTCTCTATACCTGGAGACCCTCTGCCGATTGCGGAAAACATTGAGTAAAAAATACCGACTACATATTAATAAATATAACATTCCAAAAGTCGGTGAAATCAGCAAACACATATTCTGGAGCAGATGAAAATAGCAATTACAATCCAATTGTTCTGGAAAACAAATGCGTCGACTAAGTGCG
This sequence comes from Diabrotica undecimpunctata, assembly GCF_040954645.1. NCBI lineage: Eukaryota > Metazoa > Arthropoda > Insecta > Coleoptera > Chrysomelidae > Diabrotica > Diabrotica undecimpunctata. The sequence continues at coordinate 175,685,731 of NC_092803.1, read as the reverse complement.
TTAATCGTCCCAAACCAACAACTGAAGAACCCGTAGAAGAAGGCAACAGTGGCACAAACTGTAGAGGGTAGAATTCAAAACATCGAGTCAAGCACAGGAGACACAGGAGTCCTTAACAATTGGATGGCATTGAAAACAAGGCAGTATCAAACAGACAGAGGACATTGGTTGTAGAACACAGACAAATAAACAACCCTGGTTGACTGACGAGATTTTAAATATAATAAATAAATGTAGGAAGTAGAAAATAAAAAAGGTATATAGGTCTTCTTTCTTTTTCTTCTTCATTTTATGTAGACATGACTCTGTCTGTTTTACGTGGTCTTTCTACTAATCGTCTTCCTATTGGGAAACTGTCTCTTGTCGTCTTTACTACTATATTTGTTGTCATTCGGCTTATATGATCGTTCCATTCTACTCTTCTATTTCTTAACCTGTCCGTAATGTTCTCCACCTTGCATCGACGTCGTATATCTCTGTACTTCTAGCTCTGTCCCATAGTGTTTTACTATCCATTTTTCTAAGTGTTTTTATCTCTGCTGTTTCTAACATCCTTTTGTCCTCTTTGTGGACCTTACTGTTTTTTAAATTCTGCCTTTCATTTCTTTTCCGATATTTTTATTTCTCCATATTGTTTCATTCAGGCAACCTACGGCTCTGTTTGCTCTATTTAATTGATCTTCCACTTCCATTTCGAGTTTTCCGTAGCTAGATAATGTGATGCCTAGATATTTAAACTCCATCACTTGTTCTATTATCTGACCTTCCAGCTCTAATTTATATCTTTACAACAACATGGCTGTTACAACCATGCATTTTGTCTTTTATTGAGATAATTCTATGGGAAAATTAACATTTTTAATTCTCTGGTGGTTATATTAAATTGGTGCAGCATATGTTGTAAAACATCTTGACTTTGAGAGAGTAGTATTGCGTCGTCTGCATAGCAAATTATTTTAAGTTGTTTTTCTCCCATTTAGTATTCTTTTTTAGTTCTTACTTTTTTATTATTTCATCCATAATCAGAAAATCAGGTTGAATAATAGGGAATATCTCTGTCTTGTCCCATTGCCAGTCAATACGGGCAGTTAGTTCTTTTTCTAAGGTATAGAGGTATGGGAAGTTAAATAAAACTATGAGTCAAAAGTAAAGCGAAGCAAGTCAAAAGTAAAGCAAAAGAGAAGTACTTAAAGAAAAGATGGCAGTTGGACAATTGCAGAAAAATACGACTGATACAATGTACATAAAAATATAAACGCAATAACAGCAGAAGTTAAAAGAACAACGGTATACTAAAAACAATACCAAACAAATCATTGTGTGGGTTGAAGAAAAATTACTGAAAAGAATACGTTATGAACCTATTTAACGACAAATAATTAGGGAGACCCCACATATAAATGAGATTAATAAGAAGAGCCCTATTGTCATTAAAAAGACGTACGATTAGCCATCCTAAAATAGAAAGATGTTAAAGTCATAGGGCTTGATGAGATACATGCTGAAATCCTAAAAGTCGTACTCTATGATAATGGTTTGAAGCTAAATGTTTTAACGTATCTATTTAACACTATTTACAAAACTGGAACAATTTTCTTAGACTAGCTAAAGTCAACTTTTATCGTCCTTCCAAAAAAAGCTAACGCATGTAAACGTGATGACTGCTACGTGATAAGCTTGATGTCTTACGTATTAAAAACGTTATTGAGAGTCAAGAAATTCGAACGCAGTTTACCTAAAGAAGCGATTTGGAAACTCAAGAAGTTCTATTCTCGCTAAATGTATTTACACAGATATCCCATGAACTGAAAGTAGAAATATATGCCTGCTTTATAGAGTTTTGTTAAGCTTTCGACTGCATCTAATACCGAAAACTAGCAGAAATACTTAGAGCAAACGGCGACTTATGAATAATTACGGAACTTTACTGGCATAAATTAGCTTCCCTACAGATTAACATATATTGGAAGAGATAGCCATTAAAAGATATGCCGGGCATGCATATTATCTCCACTACTCTTTAAAGTATATTCGGAAAACGTCTTTGCCGAAGCTCTTAAAAACACTAGCGCTAGAGTTAAAATCAACGGCAAAACAATTAATCAGATAAGATATGAACTTCAGCAACTAATAAACAAAATTGTTACATGCAGCGATGATCATTACGAGTTATATTTGAACATCACTAAGGGAAATACCTGAGTGCGCTATTAAACAGCAATTGCGATTCGATGAAAGAAATTTATTTGATCAACAATTTAATATGCTAGAAAGACATTTCTTGAAAAACTTCTTATCAGAAGTGACCCAGGACATAAACTGAGAATCCGTATGCTAAGTTGCTATCTGTTTCCAATTCTTCTCTATGGTTGCGAGAGCTGGAGTCTCAATCCTTCGTTAAAAAAAACGCATCATCACTATCAGAATGTAACTTTATAGGAGAATACTATGCATTTTCTAAAAAAAGAATAACTAATGCCGAAGTTCTTAAAAGAACAAGGACCTAATGCCAACAATCAAAAAACGTAAGCTAATGTACATGAGATACCTAATGCGAGTGGGTAGATATGAAATACTTCGTTTAATCACAAAGACAAAACGCACGGGAAGAGGTTTATAGGGAGAAGACAGAATTGACGACGATAGCTTGGCAAAACATAATCAAAAATCTTCAGAGCCGCTATTTCACGTTTACCTATTGGCAATTGGATCGCCATCCTTCGAAGAGAGACCGTGCAATGAAAAGAAGTTTTGTGACCATCCTGATAGATAGTATGAATAAGCAATTAATTTTTATATAAGGACTTTATATTTTAAATAACATTCTGATCCATTGGTTGCAATAAAGCTATGCAGCTTGGTGGTAAGAAGATATAATTTCCTGTTCATTTCGCCTGGAACGTCCTAAAGTACGAGTTTAGCTTTTATGGACAGCCTTTTATACTTCTTTACTTCTAGGACAGTCTTTATAGAATTATTTACTAAATACCTCTCTTGGCCCACTTGTTAAATTGGTTCTTGTAGAGGACTGGCAAGCAAATTTTTTTGGAAGCTCTGGGAATTTTAGCTTAACCAATTACTAACAAATGCAAAAACTTTACTCTTTAATATGTTCGATAAATTGCTGCACTCCAGATTCGTTGCTGCTTGACAATTTTTCACCCAATATGTTCAACAGACCGATACCAAATACCATTAAATTTATCCAACTACCCAACACTGACATGAAAATCATCTTTCTTTGTATTTTTTTTTTAATAAAATTCGATTGCGTTTACCTTTAGAATATCTAAATACAGGAATGTATTTAGAACGCTCTTACATGAACCATATGTAGAGAGTGTGTCGTCCAGATTTTATCGTCTTCACGTGGTCCAGCACGTGTTTTCATTCTGAAAATCTTTTATAGTATAGCACGCCTAACTCCGTATTATTTTGCCAATTTATACATGTTTTAACTACTAAATAATTTATTTCAAATGTCTATTTTATATATGCCAGATTAGTGAGATTGTATATATATATATATATATATATATATATATATATATATATATATATATATATATATATATATATATATATGCACTAACTTTACACAACTTTACATAATTTTAAATACTTTTTTGTTGCAGGTAAGCTAACTATCATTTGTCTATCTACTGTCATTTGTGTATATGTAAGTACTCCTAAATTTACATAATATTTAATAAATAAACTGAGAATTTCTATCATACGGTATTCAGTGATTCATGTAACCTAAAATATATTCTAATATTTCACTAGACCTGTATTTCGTTTACTCAAAAGTTTGGTGGAAAGGATAGAAAGTTGGAAATGAACAACTTCGTTGGTGCGTATCCTATATGGATTTTGGTAATCATGTTGGTTCATATAACTTTGTTGACAGCTGCTCTAAAGAAATATATGGTCGTCATTCATTGAATAAAATAAATCAATATTGTCAAAGGGAATTTATATACCTACTTTAAGAAGATAGCAGGCATTAACTGCATTAACTGCATTAGACGATCTCAAAAATCCCATACCTAATGGATCTTACTTCATCAATAACAAAGTTACTGTGTGTTTTACTTATTTTGCCAACTGCTTATTTGGTTCATAACTTTTTAACCGTACTGTATATTTTATTTATATTTAGCCCGCGAATATTTTTAAGGTGACTAATATCAATTAATATATTTATATGTTAATTTTTTTATTATGTGCGACAAATAATTCAGAATAAAATTTTTATCCACAAAAAAAAATAAAATTCCTGCAGTTGGCTGTATATCATCAATCACAAAAGATTTATTTAGAAATCATTTATAAAACATATATAATTAAAAAGACCCTTTCGGACTACATAACAATGTTTTCGAGCAGATATTATATGAGTCAAGCCACTAAATATCTGGGTAAAAATAAAAACCCTTAAAGGAGAAGAAATCTAGTTCAGGGTTGTTCTAGAATTTACTTTTTATGAATATTATTATGAGGATATATTACGTTTTTTAACGAGTAATAGAACAAGTCAATAATTCAAAGAAAGGGCAATTCCTGCGGTTTCCAATCTTATAGCACACCTATCTAAGATGAGATAGTAGCTTCTATGTATTTGCTAAATGAAATGTCCAAATTATTTTGAAGAGGTTGTGTAAACGGTATGAATTTACTATTAAATCCGCATATCTGTGATTATTATTCTACAATGAATTAGAAAAATTATCTTTAATAGTAGATTTTTCAGTCAGAATCAGAGCACTTACCAGAGAAGAATTTTCACTCCATGTAATCTGGTTTACTCTAAAGATTTGGCTAGGCAAGTATCTTCGATGTTTCTACGAAAACAATACTTAACAAGATTTTTGTTATACAGCCACAGGAATCTATCACTTCCAAATTATAATTAATAAATCGTTGAAACGAACCGGAATTTGTATTCATTAAATCTGTTTTATGATCCTACTGATAGCGCCAGTTTATTTTTATTTTGAAAAAACCAAAAAGTATTTTTTAAAAAAGATTTATTACCTTATTATTTATTATCTTAAACAATTAATTACAACAAAACCAGAACCTACAATGAATACAATAAAAATTCATTCTTCTACTTCAAGTGCCATCTCCGCGGCGGAGGTAGGCAATCATCATAGCTATTCGGACTTTCGAGACGGCTGCTCTGAAAAGTTCATTTGATGTACATCCGTACCACTCTCTCATGTTGCGCAGCCATGACATTCTACTTTAATTCATTAAAAAGAGAAAAATTACAATTATATTGTTTTACATGATTACGCAAATATAGAGTCAGTGATCTTAAGTTTGTCGTGATCAGAGAACATGGTTGTCGTTCACCATGTAAGTACTACTTACCATATCCGCCATGGAAAAAACCCATACCCAGCTGTTAAAGAGCTTAAACCAGTGTAGTAATGGATCGTGATTGATATATTTCTTTTTTTACTTTAAACAATAAGAATATACCTAATCTTAAAGATTAATCAGCATTTTTTCTTTGACTTAATTTTCTTAAGACTGCTTGTAACCTGCTAGATTTCACCTGGTCCATCCTTCTTTGTTGTGGTTATAAAGTACGGCACTGAGTCTGGTTTTCACTAACTGCTCACGTTCTTGTTGTGGCTACAATTCACAACACTAACTAAGCTTTGCAGAGCTTTACACATTACACAAGAGCTCAGTGCAGTACGGCACTGACTCTGCTTTTCACTAACTGCTCACGTTCTTATTGTGGCTACAATTCACAACACTAACTAAACTTTGCAGAGCTTTACACATTACATAAGAGCTCGAACGGTCTTTTAAGCCTTGGCATCTAGGTTTGATTGACAAAAAGCTGAGGTACTTCATTACCTTATGGTTGGGGTGCTTATGGAGCATCTCTCCATGTCTCCTGGCTACTATCTTTATTTTATTTGAAATAGATTCGACTTTAAGGTTCATTTGTTCTACGTAAGTTGTAATTTGTTCTACGTAAGTTCTACGTAAATCGTCATTCCGAATATACCAAGAAGCACCTACAATATTTCTTCATATTCGGTTTTGGAGCGTTTCTAAATTTCTATAAGTGCTTTTTTTCTATACAGCCGCATAATTGTAGGCCATAGGTCCACACCGGTTTCAATATCTGTTTGTAAATCAGTACTCTGTTCTGGATGGAGTTAAGAGCAACTACCTATCAGCCAATACATATTTTTGTACTTTATTTTCAATTTAGTTTTCTGTTTAACATGCTCCCTCCATTTAAGTTTGACGTCTAGATTAACACAGTGATTTCGCTGTTTTCTTATTAGGAACAATGCTGTTGTATAAGATAATTGGGAGATAATTGATTTTGGTAGTAAAGTTAATATGAACTGACTTTTGTTCATTAAACTTTATACGCCATTTTTTGGGCCAGCCTTTTATGCCATTAATTGCATTTTGTAGGTTAACCGTAGATTCTTCTATAGTTGCTTCTATTGTCAGGACTACTGTATCATCAGCAAATGTAGCTAGTTGAATGTTTGTTCTCTCCGGAATGTCAAGATGTACACACAAGATATAGTACTGGTCCAAGAACGCCACCTTGTGGAACCCCTACGTTTATTGGCTTTAACTCAGAGTACTTATTTTCCATTTTAACTCTAAATGTTCGCTGTTGTAGATATAACTGCCAATATTTCAACGAGTTGCCTAGGCAATATTTTCTTTAGCTTCATTAACAGGCCGTCGTGCCATACTTTGTTAAATGCTTTTGCGATATTCAGGAATATTGCTCAACTAATTTTGTCACATTCTAATGCTTTCTCTATTTTAGTTAGTATTTGATGGATCTGGTTAACTGAGGATTCTTTATCACGAAATCCCTAAATCCAAACTGGTGTTTCCAAATAATATTTTTTTGTTCAATTATATGGTTCATTCTTCGTAGTGCCAATTTTTCCAACACTTTTGAGATTATGGATAGTAAGGAGATTGGCTTGTATGATGTTAATTCATGGTTATCTTGTCCTACTTTGGGTATCTAAGTTTAAAACATTTATTAGGGTAGTAATCTTTACTATGATTTTTCTAGGTAATCTTTTTAGTATCTCACCATTCATCAAGTCAAATCCAGGCGCTTTTTTGTATTGATCTTCTTGATTAATTTTTTAACTTCTTTTGTAGTAGTCAATTTTATGTTAATAGAATCAGTATCTACTCGTTCATCGTCTACATAAGCTTTCCCAAGGTTTGGTTGAAATATATTTTTTAAATATTCAGCGAACGATTCAACTTTCTCTTTGGGATTTCTTGCCCATGATCTGTGTTCTTTTCGTAAAGGAGGTATATGTTGAACTCGCTTATTTATCTTTCTGGTCGCCTTCCAGAGGTGCATTCATTATCACTTAGTTTTCTCAGGTACTTACTGATTGATTCATTTTTAATTTTAGCGATTTTTCTTTGCAGCTATTGTGTGAGCATGTAATTAGCTTATTTTTATTTTCAGTTATTTCAGTCCTCTGCTATACCTTTTGAGCCTTTCTTTTATCAGAATCAACTCTAATTTCTTTGAAGTAATTGTTTCCTACTGTTCTTTTTTGAATTATGTGTGTGTTGTTCCACGCCGCCTATTGGATGTTTATTATAAATAGCTCAGTTTCACGTTTTAATTGTTCTATTGTTTAAATAAATCCGTTGAAGTCAATTTTCTCATTTATTTCTTATTCAAAGTTTACCCAGTTCGTAAACTTATTGGTCAATGCTGGTTTCACTTCAGTGGTAACAATTTGCTCACCAATAGTTAGTAAAACTGGGGAAAGGTTAGATGTAAGCACCTCTACATTTGTGTCCAGTTACAACATGCTGCAAATTCCTTACCTTTAGGTGTTGAGAGCCTGGAGCCCCAACAATTGGGGGCATTAAACTTTCCATTAAAGTCTGCGCCAACTATGTATTTTCACCTAAGGTTCATAAGAAGTTAGCATAGTCTTCTCTTTGAGGTTATGTTTGGGAGGGAAATATGCAGCTGCAATGTTAAGTGTGTATTTCTTGGTTTTAAAACTGATAGAAGCACATTGTGATTGTGATTGTAATTGTGATTATATAATGTGTATAATAATTGCAAATATTTCACCACAGAAGAGAAATAATTACATGGTAAGATAGAAGAATATATACAATGTATATAAAGATAGTTGATTTTTATTAACATTATAGGCTTATTTTGTGCATAAAATATTTTGTTACCGTAGCAACATCTTTTATTCGCATTTATTATACTTAAAATCTAATGTTAATTAATTGAAATAATTTCGTCCTACATTTAATATCAAACATAAAGGTATATTTTTAAACAGAGTCGTTAAAATATACCTCTTTTCTCTTATTAAATACAGCTCATAGCGGACCGAGAAATTCTTAATTAAATCAAAACAATATGCTGTATGAACAATGCATGTTTGTTTAGGAAACCCACCTACAGCTTGAAGTAAATACACATCATTAATATATTTTATACATAATACTTGAAAATCCAACTTACATTAATTTAATATGTATAATAAAAAAGTAAAATATAAAAAGTCCACGTGTATATTTTTATAAAATATTAACATTTCTAATATAACTAATAATTATTTGTTCCGTATTATGTTCATTACTGGAACATTGGCTATCATAATTGTGTTTACCAGATCTCTGATGATTGACGACAAAGACTGATTAAACTACTCACCTAGGTTACGAAGCCATAATATTCTTCTTCGACAAGGACCTCTGTTTTCACATATTTTGCCTTAAATATTAAGACGGAGCACTCCATATCATGCTGTGCGTGACATAACATTAACAAAATACTAAACTTTTCGTATTTTTACGATTTTTACTACTTCAAGTAGCTTTTTTATACGTTCTAGTACCTCTTCATTTGTCACTCACTTAACCCAGCGGTAGTATCGACCCTCTGCGCCGACTAGCCCAACCGATTTTCCATGTTGCACTTTTATTTATTTATTAAAACCTACAAACACCACCTAGGTAGTAATTACATGTAAGAGTTCTCATTACTTGGTATAAAAATATACACACAAAAACTACAATATACACACAAGTACAGAATAAAAGCACAGAAACTAAAACACATTAAAAAAAAAAAAAGTTAATAAAATTTTAAAATTCAGTCCATTACTTATCTATTCATAACATTTTTTAATATCCCTTACACTACAGGTAAAGAGGTCTATATCACAGATCTTTATTAACTCATTACACTGATATTGACCTTTGGCACATGAAACCTAATAAAGTTGATCAAACCACATGTCTTATATTTAATATTGTTAATGATATTATGAATAAACACAACACAATGCATGTTTCTTCTTTGCTCTAATGACTGCAAGCCAAATATTTGAAGCAACTCTTTTGATGGCGTAAGGTGAGTATACACATTGTATCTCTTAAGGTATAAATACCTTAGAAATCTTTTTTGTAACTTTTCTATATGATTAATATGAACTTTGGCTTCAGGAGTCCATACCACTGATGCATATTCCAAGTTTGGTCTAACTAAAGCGTTATATAGTCTAATGGTTGTGTTTATACTAAAGTGTTTGGAATTTCTTATTACAAATCCCAATATTTTGTAGGCCTTATTAACAATATTTATATAGTGTTTATTAAATTTCATGTTAGCCTGTAAGTATATTCCCAGATATTTACATTTGGTTTTCCTAGATACTACACAATTGTCAATTCTATAATTATTTTGAATGTAGTCGATTTTGCGAGTAAAAGATATGACTCTACACTTCTTAATATTCAAGATCATATTGTTGTCCCTAAACCATTCCACAACTGAGGTCAGGTCCTCCTGTAGTAACTGACAATCATTTGAAGTATGTATAGTCTTAAAAAGCTTAAAATCATCGGCATAGATCAAACTAGAAGAAAATTTAACAGATTGTGGTAGTGAGTTGACAAAAATTAAGAAAAACAAAGGCCCTAAGTTGCTCCCTTGGGGGACACCAGATGTAGCCTGAAATTTATCTGATAAACACCTACCAATTTTGACTCGTTGAAACCTTGAATCCACATACGATTATATAAATGTACAAGCATCATGCGAAAAACCAAACTCATTCAATCTCGATAAAAGAATGCCATGGTCAACCATATCAAAGGCCTTTGAGCAGTCAGTCATTATTAAATCTAATTGGAGTTTATATTTATTGCCTCACTAGCAAAATTAGACAGAATGCACAGATTACTAGTTGTGGATAACCCAGGCAAGAAGCCATGTTGTTCTGGAGCAAATTCATTTTCAAAATTTTTCAGTATATTCATATAGAGAATAGATTCAAATATTTTAGCCAGGGAATTAAGGATACTTATAGGACGATAGTCTTCTATATTGTTTCTATTACCTGATTTAAAAACTGGAGTAATGGTAGCCTCTTTGAGTTTGTCTGGACAGGTGTTAGTTTTAAGAGATAGATTAAATAGATGTGATAATGGCTTTTGAAATATATCAGAACATCCTTTAAAGATATAGGCAGGGACATTATCACTACCAGTGGCCTTTTTTGGCTTTAATTGATTTTTTTTTACTTTAAAAAATATAGAATATACTTTTGCGTTCATTATTGATAACTCAAAAGCCACTTCATATTTCGAGAACTGATATTAAAAAAAACCCTCTTGGTATATTCCACATAGTTTATGTGTAGTAATCTTCGGTATACCCACATTTGTAAATCTTAAAGTTTATTTAATAAAGATTTAGTGATCGTTCAACTTTCAACTCTGGACAATAATTTCGAGACGATGTAACATCTAAGAATGCTTATTTTTAGGTTAATAATAACTAAGTTTTTAAATTATTTAGGGGAATAAATAATTTAAAACAAGTGCATCTAAAAAAGTTGGCTTTGAATTTTCGGTGTTACAGAAGAATCCTACGAATATCATGGACTCACAGAATATCAAATGCAGAATTTACTATCTGTTGGTATGCAGATTACTACTAACTTATTATCTGTTGGTATGCAGAATGGTCTATCGTATCAACATATGGGAGGTGTGGACGAGGCATACGAGGTATATTGTGTTATACGAGGCTAATCTATTATCTTCTTGATATGACTTGCAAATTTTTAGCTTCTTTACCGTGGATGTTCTAGAGAAAAAGAGGCAGTGAAATGTATGAAACCTGCCGAAATTCGGACTGAAGTGGCATATTGCTTTTGCAACGTTGAAAGTAATCGTTTACCGAAGAGGTGAAAGGTATAAATAAAATGAAAGTCAATTTAATTTAGTTTAATAAAAAACTGCACAATATTTTATGCATTTAATAAAATATAATAATTATTTTGTGTCATATTTTGAACAAAAATGAAAGTTTTCCAGTGAAATTCAGAATAAGGTAACGTTCTACACCGGCCAACAATTACATCTCTATGTATAAATCAATAATAAGTATGCCATGTAATGTACACATGGTTTTGAATGTAAAACGGCATGAGTATACTGGTGGTACACCTGGCGCTGGATAAAAATTAGCTGTGTCCGTATATGGTACACATGGGAGTTAAAGTGTTAAGCAGAGCTATTAAAAATATAAATTGTAACAAAATCTTTACTATTTTCTGATAAAATAAGCTTTTTAATAAAAACGGCGGGTTACATTTTAAAGGAATTTTAAAAGTATATGAAACTTTTATTGGAATATATATTTCTCGCGCAGAATGTGATTGCCAATATATCTCCATTTAAAAGAAAATCTTGGCTGCTCTTGGAAAATCATATTAGGGAATTGCAATTTTTATAAAAATTCTATAATAATGAAGTTTTCTTTTTATTCTGGAGCATACTGGAATAACAGACATCTTGGAAAATTTGATTTGAAATTTAATTTTAGTCTATGCGACAAAAATAATTTAAATCTTATACGAAGCCAATTTTTGACTAAATAATTTTTCCTAGAAATTTTATTTCATATTATTCGTTAGCTATTCGGTTTTATGGTATCATAGCTACACATTATAAGTAGTTGAATAAGAAAAATAATAAAAAAATATAAAGAAATAAGCAAAATATTGAAAAAGACAAGTAAAAGAAAAAAGACCACATCAAAAATAAAAATAAAACAAGGAAGATGTTGAACGTTCTACAAGAAAAAATAGGAAAAGCTTACTGAGTGAAAATCTATTTCTATTTAGAACAGAAATGAGTAGGGAAAAGTGACCTGTAATTAATGTGCGCATGTGTTGGCCCTGATACTTTATTTCACAGCATGTATCTTCGGTTGCTTAATTTGTATACTTACAATATGGGCCGCTTAATTTGTAAATGAATTTTGTTGAAATATTAGTGTCTAATATGGCTGCTAGAAAAAAACCAATCCGGTAAGTAAATGATGTTAAAATATAATGTGATATCAATAATAATCGGGGATAATTTTTAGAGAGATATTTCAGTAAGTACGTCGTTACGTATACGTTAGTAGTTTAAGGTAATATTTTTATTTTCTTCTTCTTCTAGTACTGATTTCATTATTAAAGTTTGGCTATAACCATTGCAAATTTGACTCTATCTTCTGCTTTTCTTAAAAGGTCTGTGAGGTTAACCCGGTCCAGCCGCGAATGTTTTTGCATCGCCTCAATACCGCCTCAATACCGCCAACGCTTCGTCACACACATCCTCACCAGAAGTCACTCCTCTAATCTAATATCAGAAGACTAATACAAGACCTAACAATATGGAGACAAATGTCGCAAGCAAAGTTATTAAACCAAATACGAAAGTAAAAAAAACAAAAATATTCGGACGCAGAAGACTTTATAGAAAGGATAGACGAATTAAGCATAGTATACAAGATTGTTAAGCAATAACTTCTATACTATGCGTTGCTATGGTATCGAAATAACAACAAAAATTGGATGTTATGGGCAGACTTCAGCAGAGATTTTAAGAAAGCTTTCTATCCCAGAGGATATTTGCTACAACTAGAGGAGCAAATCAAAAATAGAAAAGCAAAAGTAAAACAAGTCAGCATATAGATATATCACAAACATTCAAACATTAATTAGACGAGAATCAAGAACTTGATCGAATATATAGAAATATGCTGCCAGAATATAAAGTTTATATTCGCGGCCGAGACTTAAAAGATTTAACTAAATTACAAGACTTAGCCCAGGAATATAAAGACATAAAAGACAAAAAGATCAGAGTAAATCAAAATCTTCAAAGACACCATGAACGTACAGCCCCTAGAGAATACGATGCTAAAGGGACGTGAAAATCTATGGAACAAATTCTGTTCACGTTGCGACAAAGATGGAGTTTACAGCAGTGACTGCTGTATAAGGTATCAGTGAAACGAATAAGAAACTGGAGATATAAGAAGACGTCCCAATGTGTACTATTAAAAAGTACTATTAATAGTCCCTGTCAGAGACTATTAAAAATTATGCCGGAGACACAATAGCACAAGCAGACAAAGACTCGCTAGAAAACTATAGCGGAAGAACAAATGTAGCGAACGGTTGATCGATTGAACTAATTAAGAAATTAGCTATCGACTGCGAGATCGATAATTTACACACCCGAGAAACATTGATTATAATGCCCGGATTAACAGAAAATGCTATACTTGTGAGTAGAATTTTTTAGGAAAAATTCTATCGAACTTAAGTTCGATTGAGATATGAGTACACAACATACGCAGCTTCGAGAAGAAACTTGTAACACTTTAAAGGATATCACTCAAAATACGGAGCTAGAATGATTTCTAAGAAAATAATTAAAGGAATTCGAGAAAGTAACAGGACCCACCAACTTCTTATTTATTTATTTCCAATATATTTTTATTTAACTTAAACCTATGTTTTACTGAGTCTGCTGTCTGCTGTCTCTTTCCGATCTGTGCAATACCATTTCGTTCGTAATATGATCCTAATATTGGTTTTTTTTATATGGAAAGTTTTTAGTGTTTTTATGTTATACTACATTTTGTCTATGATGACCCCAGGCTAGTATACCGATGATGACTTAAGGCCATCATAAGAATATGTACAAAGGTTATCATAATATATGTAATCAATAAATTACTCTTTTAATTATATAATAATTAAAAAATAGACGAAATAAAACCGTAGGTTATACAACAGCAATAAAAGTTCTTAAACTATGTGGACATAAGCCTACATTTGATGTCGATGTGGAAGCCGAAAACCCGGTTTTTGGTCTTACAAATACAGAATTAGTAAAGCTTGTTTTTTAAATAGCGAAGAAACATAAAATGACTGACAGATTTAATAAAGAAAAAGACATTGTGCTTGAAAGTGGCTGAAAGGGTTTCTCGCAAGGAACTTAAAGATAACTGTTAGAGCTCCTAAGCAGACATCTACTGCAAAAGCTTATGCTTTCCATAAAGAGAACATTAGGATGTTTTTTAGTTCCATTGGAGAAATGTTTTAGTTTTATTGAAAAAAATATCAGTTTTCTCCTGAAAATATCTATAATGTAGACGAGACTAGTATAAGCACAGCATAAGACTGTTTCTTCAAAGGAGTAAAATTTCTTCTTTGCAATTTAAAACTCACCACACACATAACAAAACGTGTCGAGATAATTTAGACACATGTTTATCTGCGCACAAAACACAATTTAAGAGCACTGTAAGTTAAATGAAGCTTATTGTTTGATCATAAACTAATTAAAACAATCGATAAATGAAGTACAGAGAAAATGGGACGTAAATAAATTTAAAGAGAAAGAAGTAAGAAGAAGATTTGTACAAGACGTAAATACAGAGATGCAGTTCAAAGAACAACAAATAGAGGAACAGTGGAAAAAAATCAAACAAGAATAAAAAATGTAGCAGAGAAAGTGTTTGGCAAAATGTAAAATAAAAGAAGAAATAATTGTTTTCTTGATGAGTGCAAATTAGAAGTGAAAGAAAAGAATAAAACAAGATTGAAATGGTTAAGCATAAGCCAAAAAGAAGAACCAGAAAAATACAAAGATCAAAGGCAAAAGACAAAGAAATTATTTAAATAAAAAATCAAACAGTACTAGTAAAAACTATAAACGAGATAGAAACAAAAAATAGAAGAGACAACTCTAAACCATTGTACCAATAATTAAAACTGGGTAACCGAAAACGGACAGCTGATATTGCTGTAGAAACAGAAAATGGCAGAAGTATTACGAAGAAATATATCAAGAAACGGATCGAAAAAAGAAAAAAAAAACAATAACTAACACGGAACAAGATGATGAAGAAGAAGAATTGACCTATACAGAAGTAAAAGAGAAAATATGCAAACTTAAATTTGAGAAAACAGCGGGACAAGACCGCTGGAGAAATATGTGCAGAACTTATAAAATACGATATGGAGGCTCTATACAGAAAGATTTACGAACTAGTACGGAATGCATAAAGCAAAGAAATAGTGGCCGAAGAATTAAAGAATGGAATTATAGTGACAATCCCAACACAACGAGACTGTAGAATATATGCAAAAACTACCGAGCAATTAATTTACTGAATGTAACATATAAAGTAATGACTGATATAATTAGAGACAGACTAACAATATTATTATATTATACAAAAAAAAATCATAGGAGATTACAAATACGTTTTTATAAAAGAAAGATCTACGATAGAAGCTATACATATGCTAAAACAAGTGATAGAGAAAACATACGAGTATGACGAAGAAACACATATACTTTTTCTAGAATTTAAATAGGCGTTTGACAAACTAAACAGAAAAAAAATGATTCAAAACTTACAGGAGAGTAATATACCAAATAAAATTATAAGAATGATAAAAATGATAATGCTAGATTCCCAAGCAATGATACACACCGGAAGTGAAAGAACAGAAATAATAAAAATAAAAAATGTAGTAAGACCAGGAGACGCGCTCTCAACGGTACTATTTATTCTATCGCTAGACAAGATAAGAAAAAAGCTGTCAAACGCAGGAACTTATAAACAAGAATGCAGTACAGAAAATATAATATGTAAACGATATAACCATAGTACCAAGATTGAGAACACTAAAGTGTTATGTGTGGTCTCTATTACTATATGGCTGTACGACCTGGACATTAAAACAGTATGACGTCAACACATTAAATTCATTTGAAATGTGGATGTACCGCGGAATGCTAAGATTAAGCTGAAACAGCGGAACTACGAATAAAGAAGTACTGAGAGCAATGAACACACGCCCTCATCTGGTCAATACTATCAAAAACTACGAAACATCAGAGATTGGATCCACACAAGAGGAAATGAATGAATTCATTAAGCCCAGAACAGAGAGAAATTTACCATATTGATCGCCAACCTCAACAGAGAAGGCACTTAGGAGGAGGATACTAGCAACAGATGAAAGACATTAAAAATACCTTCCAAAAAATAGAAAACGAAGCCAAACTGAGAGGACTGGAAATAAATGAAAATAGAACAAAATACATAAACTTAAGCAAGAAAAAGAAGACACAAACGACAGAACTGACAATACATGCACATAGTTTCGATGAGGTTGAAAAATTCATTTATTTGGGAGTATTAGTCAACAGAAAAAATTAAAGTATGGATATAAAAGGAAGAATTCAAGCAGGAAATACAGCGTTTTATAGAAATAATGAAATGTTTAGAGATAAAAAGATAAACCGAAACACAAAATGAAAATCTACAAAATGACCAGAAGACCAATAGAAATATGTGCTGCAGAAACAATTACATTAATAGCAAGAGAAGAAGAACAATTAAAAGTTTTTGAGAGGAAGATTATCAGAAAAATATATAGGACTAAAGTGGGAAAATGAAGAGAACGCAAGAGAATGAACGAATCACGAAATACAAGAATAAATGGGTCAAGAGAACATAGTTAAAGCAATAAAAGCAAAAAGAATTAAATGTTATGGACAGATAATGAGAAAAGATAAGAGCAATCTGTTAAGAGTTATAACGGAATGGATACCACCAGCTAAAAGAACCAGAGGCAGATCTAAACTAAGATGGAGACAACAAGTAGAAGAAGACTTAAGAAGTATGGAAATTAGAAATATAGAAAAGGCAATCAAAGAGAGAGAAGAATGGAGAAAAGTAGTGAAAACCGCGAAGTCACACTCAAAACTGTAGTCTAACCACCACAAAAACGATCTTATGTTTTGGATGGGTTGGAGTCAATAACTCACCAAATAAAATTAGTTTGGTTAATAAAATTGCTGCAAACACATATCAAAAAGAATTAATACAAAAATGTCCTTATCTAATAAATGCTTCTCTGAAAATTTTTAATATAATTTTGAAAACATTTTGTTAACACAAAAAAATTGAATTTATAAATAATTTAAAGTAGCGACCAATTACAAATAAGCCTCAATGTCATAAATGCTAACTTAAAATTTTTATTTTTGACAATTATATCGCCAAAAATAAAATTTTGTTTAAAAATTCTTTTTTGTTTAGTAACAAAAAAGAAGAAGATTTATTCACCATTGAAATATGTCTGAAAAAATGTAACAGATATATGGAAAATTAAATCAAAATGTGATATTTTTCAAGTTTCATATATAAATTATAAAGAAATAATATAATTATAAATTTTGCTTGGATTTTGAATTTCTGATCTTTTGTTTAAATTATTATCACTTTTGCTAATACAAACCATTTCCAAAAAAGTCCTTTTGAATTTATTACTTTCTGAAAGTAATACTCTAGCCTACTCCTCAGTGTCGAGTGACAACCGGTCTTAGCCTGTGTGGCTGCTTTTATACTCGCTGTATGCGCGGGAACGGTATGCGCTGACGTGGTCGGAACTGACGTGGCCTGAGCGGTGTGGGCGGGAGGTCGCTGAAGCAGGGGTCGCCATGTTGCCGGCAATCGTTTCGCGTCATCGCGCGGATTTAAGCTGTTAGGCCGTTTTTCGATTTCGATAGCTTCACGAATGATTCTTGATTTTAAGGAGCGGATGGGGGCGATGGTTTTTGCTTTTTCGAAATCTATTTTGTGGCCTGTTGTGGCCTGTTTGAATATGATGTTGGGCTAGGGCTGAAGTAGTATCGGAATGTTTGACAGATATAGAATGTTCGTAAATACGGTTATGGATTCGTCGGTTTGTCTGTCCGATGTATGTACGTGGGCAACTGGAACAAGGTATCTCGTAGACACCATGGTCTTCATTAGGGATTTGGTCTTTTACGGATCTTTTACGAAGATGGTTTTGATATTTAGAGGAAGAAGAGTTCTACTGATCTTGTCAGTGACTCCTTTAATAAAAGGTAGAAAATATTTTCTTACCGGTAAGACCGGTTGTCACTCGACACTTAGGAGTAGGCAGATTGAGACCTCAGTGCCGAGAGACAGTTTTTGTATTTATACAGAACACGATACTGGTACGTCTCGAGTGAGGGGATAAGGCAGGATAAGGATAAGGAGTGAACTCAAACGGAACCGTATCACTCTCTTGATAATGGCTCCAAAATGGGTGCCGAAACGTCGAGTAATAAATTCTCAACGCGGTTCTTCCCGAGAACTAAGTAATTTTAATATATATATATATATATATATATATATATATATATATATATTTTGTTATGATTGTTTATTTTGAGTTCAAACTTAGTTTATTGAGCCAATAAAAAAGAATTATATCTTATTTGTTATCAAAAGTAAAATAATCCTTATATTACCTGTGTTCGATGGATTCAAAAGATTTTCTAGTTGTCTTTTATCGGGAGAGAAGAAAAGGATAAGAATAAAAATATATTATATTACAAAGATTTACGTTTCTTTATTTTATATGAACGAATAAAACAATTATTAAATTCTGTCGTTATCTTATCAATCAGCATACAAGAAAATAAATCAAATTTTTATGATAATAAGATTATAAAGCTACATACATTTATATTACGTGAAAAACCAATTTTACTTAAAATTTTCTTTACTTAAAAAAAACCACAAAACTTTAAACTTTTGATTAGCCTAAAAAAAACCTCAGTTCTTAAATTTGAATGCTAATGACCATGATGTCGAAACGATCCTTCACAGATATAAAATTCAATTGTACAAACACTTACAGTTTATTTTCTTCTTGAGTTGTATGTTGGAACATACCCAGAAAAGTCCAGTCTCCTCAAAAAAATGTGATCTCCCCTCTTTGGCACCTCGGCTCCTTCTTTACGTCTCTGCAAACCTCCTGCAGACTACACAAAAAACACCTGATTTACTTCTCCAAACTCCGCTACTTATTTATGACACCAGGACCTCCTTTTGTCAACTTGATGCCGTAAGAATACTTTCACATATACTTTATAAAATGCCCACGGTAGATACAAGGACCTCTTTTAATCTACTTGTGATCTCCTTCTTCGAACTATTCACTTCTTTTCGTTACGCCGGTATCCAAACTCACGAACCACACCCTATCTTGAGAAAAACGACTGTTTCCTTTCGATGACCAAAATATGAATGACTTCTCCTGTCTCATCATCGACTCCCAAATTCCCATTTAAAAACGACCGTCCAATCAAAAAGCTTAAATTGTGTTTACTATGATTTTGGAAAAGCCTAATTTCGGTTTCAGAGAAAACTACATAGCTTACTTTAAAATTGGTTTTTTTCAATACATCATTTATACATATTTCAAAAGATTAGAATATGGTCATTTAATACTCGACTCTACAAACAATGAAAAGATTAACTTACAGGTAAAATGTCTTCTAATTCTAAACAAAGGTTTTTTGATAATTTTGTTTGCAACGGAAACAGGTCGTTTGCCAAACAAATTTCTGTTCTTATCTACACTAAATCTTATCTTAAATTAATATATACATTTTTGTTTATAATGATTTCTTAAAATTTTATTCCGATGGATATTTTTATTTATTTTTCTTTGGTTGGGAAAGAAAAAGTATCACAATATATATATATATATATATATATATATATATATATATATATATATATATATATATATATATATATATATATATATATATATATATATATATATATATATATATATATATGTTCGGATAGGTTTCCGCGGTCAGATAAATGAAAATTACTGAGTTCTCGGGAAGAAGTGTCGAGTGACACTGGGGAGTAGGCAGATTGAGACCTCAGTGCCGAGAGACAGTTCTTGCAATATAGAACACGATACTGGTACGTCTCGAGTGAGGGGAGTAGGCAGATTGAGACCCCGAACTCGAACCGAACCGTATCCCTCTTGATAATGGCTCCAAAATGGGTGCCGAAACGTCGAGTTTTAAATTCTCAACGCGGTTCTTCCCGAGAACTCAGTAATTTTCATATATATATATATATATATATATATATATATATATATATATATATATAAACTAAATAAACATATTGAAATGAATAATATGGTTTCTGTCATTTTATTTTTATAGACTGGTCGTAGTAAAAATGCCAATGCTGCAGCATTGCCGCAATTGCCGAAATAATTTTAAGTTTTAATTTACAAAGCACTTTGCTATTAAATGAAGAACGTGTCACTAATGGACTTACTGATTTTCCTCTACACTCAAGTTTTGTTGACAATTGAAAATTGAATGACACAACTTTCAAAATAATAGTGTAAGAAAAAGCATTGTTCTTGATTTACTTTTTAGGTTTTTATGTTTGTTGTTTTATAATCCAACATGTATGATAGAGTTTCGTCAAATAATCCATCATTTTTCTCGTTTACAAATAAATTGAATAAAATTCAAAAAGAAATTTTAACCGCAAACAAAAACAGAATAATATTTCAACAAGCCAGTCGAAATAAAGGAAAAAGCCAGACAAATGACGTATAACTAAGTTGGATGTTTTAAAAGATTGATAAGGCGAATTCTCCAACCAATTCTAATAAATTCGAACCTGTACAAACAAGACTCTTAGGGTGGAGGCATTATCGTCAATTTTACACATTTTCTACTTTCGGCTACATTCGCTAACCCCATTCTCTTTTTAACTTTAAATAAACTGCAGTAATCTACTTGTTTTGGTTTTGTTTCTTGATAAGTTGCGTTATTAAAATGTTTATAGTTGGCTTAAAGCGATGTCGTTTGCCTGAAAATGGGTATGTTTTGCATGAAATGAATAATAATGAAAACAAAACAATCTACTTACGTAGATGTTGTTTACTTGTATCTTAAGATATTGGTGAAGAAGTCCAGGAAGTATAAATGAGATATGGTGGACGAAACAGTAAACAGTGATATTTTTTTTAGATAAATTTTGTCTCTAAGAAGATTTACTTCACCCACCAATATTTGTTATTTTTCGAATAACAATTTATTGTTATACATATATGTATGTTATATATAGTGAGTATAGTTTTAAATTTTGTTCAATATATTGCAATATATGTTGCTTAATTGTTGCCCGTGTCTGTTTTATCATTTAAAGTTTGTTTATTTTTGTTAATGTGGTACATCTATAAAAATAACCTACTTTTGTAATTTTCAGTCTCTGCCAAAATACGAGCATTGTTGTAGTCAAACAGATGACCGGTGTTTTTATAGTGCTCGACTACTGCACAAGTAATTTTTCCTAAGCGGCAATTACTTTTATGCCGTGTGATACGTTGTTTTAGCCAGTGCGATTTATGGCCAATGTAGCTTTTTTCACATCCTAGACACGGTATTTCATATACCACATTACTCCTATATAAGGTTGGTACTGGATCTTTAATTTTAGAAAAAAGTTGTTTGCTTTTTATGGTATTGTATTTAGCTATAATATTATTGGAAACATCTTTAAATATGGATATGACAGACTGAGTTAGACTGTTAATAAAGGGGAGTTTTTTATATTTGATCGACTCATTGTTAGAGTCAAGGACAGGACCATCATAGAAATTACTGCTGTAAATGAGTTTTTTTAAAATATGTTAAGGATAGCCGTTGTTTAGAAAAATTTTGTATAATATGTCCAGATTTTTTTGTAACAAATTATCATCAACAATGGACATTACCCTGTTTTTCATACCCAATACTGTATTATATTTTTGACGAGTTAGACGAGATAATCTGGATGAGAAAGTTTTAAAATACGTTCTTTTAATCCTGTTCTCATCCAGATTATTTATAAGAAGATCTTCAATTATTAAAAAATATTCTAATTGAAAACTCTTTTCCTCCAGATATGCTACATAGGATGCTTTTTTCTAAAATTGGTAATATAAATAACTTAACACCATTTTTTACTCAATCTCAAAACATTGTATCTAACAATCAGAACATCTATTATCATTCACTATCTTTTATACCATTATTAACACCTAAATTAATACAAACACTAAAGGTTATTGACAATATAAAAATAGCAACAAAGAACATCAAAACTATTTCATCTTTATATTCTAAAACTAAATATCCTAGAGACAAAATAGAATGATTCTGTCTCCGGCTTCGGCACGCAATGTAGCTTTTCTTTAATAATTTTAAAGTGTTTGTTTGTCCTTTTGTAGTGTAGTGTAATGTACAATTATATGTTTATGATATTCTATGATTGTTAGATAGGCCGCAATTGACGAAATGCCCCTGAAGATGATCTAGGGATCGAAAGTACTTGGGCAAGATTAAATTAAACTGTGCTCGATATATGCCTTTTATTTGATCAAAAAACAAAAATTATGTTTTTGTATAAAGAACATGTGAAATAATTTACTTATAAACTTAAAACTGAACATTAACCTTCTGTGCAGAAAATATAATAACTTAAAATAAGTTAATTATTTAGGTATGATTTCCTGGACATTCTGCGCAAGTTGCTGTCATATGCTCCATGCCGAGCAAACATTTGCCAAATTTGCAAAAATAACGTTTTTTTTTTCGAGTTTTTCGTTTTTTGCAATACTTACAGTGCCCTCTTTTATTTGGTGGTGGATCTAGTTGCTGTTGGATTGGCCGACCAGAATATTCACCTATTGCATTACGGATGTATGAATGTAACCCTGATGTTGTTGCTTGAGAAGTCATATAATCCTTGACCAACTCTAATCCCAAAGCTTTTTCAAATAATCTTCGGTTTTTGCTAAAATCCATATCTGGAATATTTTGTCTAGTAATAATGAACGCATTACTACATCGAAAATTCGATAAAAAATAACTAATGGTCAGCGCTTAGTAATTATAGCAACATTGTATGATGAAACCATTTTATCAGCCATATCTACACCACATTTTGTATCATTGTAAAATAAAATAACTTCTGGTTTAGAGCATTCTTCATCAACATTATCAGTGTCATGTAAAGATGATATCATTAACACGTTTTTTCCTATCATTTTTTTGTACAAACGACACTACCATAAGTCTTTCTCCAATACCAAATATAGAAAAGATAACAGGACGACCTTTTATATTTAAAATAATTGTAGGAAGTTCTCTTTTATTACTTTTTACAGTACCTACAACAGTAAGTCGATGATCTGCTAAAAGCTTCTGGACAACTGAATAACTAGTAAACCGTCGGTCCATGGTTATATCTCTTCCTGACTCAGATAAATATTGACACATTCTTAGACCATCAGGTTGTTGTGCTGCATAAATTTCCATGTGTGGTTGCAAACAAATACTTTTATGCCATATTTATTTGGTTTATTGAGAATATACATTCTGAAATTGCATTTTCCCCGAAAATATAATAGAATTTTGTGTAGTGTTACGTATTCTCCGATACTATAGCAATTTTTGCAATTTTGAACAGTTCGAATATCTCTCTTATCGGAGCTAACTTGTCCACTTCTCGTCTTTCTACTCTAGTTCATTTATCGTCAAAACCTAAAACTCTTAGAAGGAACCTGAATCGTCGTTGTAACATTATAAATAATTCACATCCCATGCCATTTTGTTGGCAAAAGTCTTTCAAATTTTTTCTTGCACCATGATCTAAGCCAGCTAAATACAATAAACCAAGTACGCTTTTATTTCCCTAATTGTTGTTAGCTGGATATCGTTTTTATTTTTGTATTTGACAGACACTTCTCTAATGTAGATATTTGTAAAACTCACAATATGTTCAATAATTCCACTTAGCAATAAGCTCCAAGATTCAATTGGATTTATTGAATTTCTAGCTTCTCTAATTGTGCTGGTACGTGGGAGACAATATTTACACTACGAGTACGAACATTTTTATGATCTGCCAGTTTTTTTCCATTTTGTTCCATCTTTCCCAAAATAGTATAAACGCCTATCAATATTATTAATTTTGCGATAATCGTCGACACCATCTTTATTTTCTTCTTCCATCTCTTGCTCAGTATCAGTATCGTGATCACTAATTTCTTTATCGCCAATATCACTAATCGAACTGTCGGAATCATGTATTTCGTCATCACTTGATAATAATTCTTCATGTATCTGCATAAGACGCTGCTGATCTCTTTCATATGAATCCATTGTAAATTTTAAAACTAGACACAACTTCCTAATACACATCTGATACAAAACTAACAAATTATGATCACATCTGCGAGTTTCTCACAATTCTGTGATTCCCCGAAATGCTTAGTTTCGCCGCTTAATACAAGATGGCATCCAAATGTTATTATAATTTTAATAATCACATCGATGCTCGAGGGTGGTCTATTAAGACATTTTCAAATATATATAGAAAAATAAAAAAATTCACGTTTTATCTACAACAACATTATTGTTTTTAAAATCCTGAAAGGTACACAAAAGGTTAAAATAATATAAAATGTTTATTTAGAGTTATATCAATTTTTAAGAATGGTGTGTCCTAATAGACCACCGTCGTGCATCGGAGTGTTAACGAACAGTATTTGTCAAAACTGACATTGTTTATATCGTTTAAGTTGTTTACGAACTTTTGTTTCAAATGGCAACTTGATGCGATGCTTCTTACCAACAATACTTTAAAATCTACAATTTTGCTAAAACTTTAGGAACGTTAATAGGATAAAGTACTATTTTTATCTTTTTTATTTAATATAAAACAGTTCTGAATAATTTTTAAAATTATTTATGCCATCTCTAGTAATTTTTGCCTTATTTTGATTCTTTTTTAAACTATCTTAGCTCAATTTGAAGTTGCCTTTTAAGTTACTGAGGAGAAGTAATTTAATTTGTATACTCTTGAGGAACTTCGTTGATGTTTAACAAGATAATATTTAGTGAAAATTTATCAAGACATGCCAGGTTAATGGCGGTACGGTAATTACACTAATTATACATACTATACATATTATAGATAATATGTTAATGGATACTTACATATACATATAAGTTTATATAAATTAAATTCAGATTTACTTATTATTTTAAATAAATTAGTAAAATTGATGTCGTGTAAATTAATATATTTTATACATGGCACTACAACTATTTCGAAGGGAAAACAATATTTAAACATCACATATTATGTTTAAATTATTTAATAACGTCCTATATTGTGATTTCATTTAAACAAATATTTGACTTGGTTAATAACAGGTCGCCACATATATAGATATCAAAAATTTAGGTGGCCAAAATTATATTTGGTTTAATTTTGGTTCTACGTTCAATTAAATTAAAGGAAAAGTATATATTTTTTACAACAACCATATATTTGTCACGTTATAAAAAAACAGTAATCGTTATAATACACAAAAGAATGAAAATTCAAAATTAACAATAAAAAAAATATATTAATAATCATTATCTTCCGGTTCAAACGTCTCCATTGACTCTGTGTTTGGGTCAGCAGGTAATAAAAGTGCAATCGTTTCAGATATAAATGCCTTACGTGAAGGTTTTTTTATTTGTCTTAAGCATCTAATAAAGGGATCTGAACTTAACAAAAGTCTATAATATACATCTAAGTTACACTCTTCCCTAGAAAACTTTCTAGCAAAATTTAACCGATATGATCGGAAATGCTTGTTCCGGGCCTTTGCAGCTTCTTCTGATAGCTGTCCTATTGAAAGTAGCGAATTTTTTATGATTTGGCTTCCATGTATCAATAGCTTGTACATGACTGGCGTCATTGGATGCCAACTATAAAGTTCCACGTACAATTTTGCTGTTTCGTACGGATATGTATCATATTTTTCAGCATCTACTTTGTGGCCACTTGAAATCGTTTCTAAAATTACCTTGAATCTGTAAATCATATCAAAGCTAATACCTGTAATGTCTGAAGCCAATTCGGGATTTTCAAAAAATCTGCGGCTTGTGTTGCCATCATTGGTGTTGCCAAAGTTGGCTTTTTGGCTTCTAATGCCTTTTCTTCTTCACTTTTTCTTTCCCTGTATGTTTTTACAGGTAGTTTATATGCAAGGCGTATAATACTTTCAAAAATACGGATCCGCGCGTGTAATATTGACAAACCGAATTCCAAAGCTTGAGGGTTTACAGTATTTTTCATTGACAAATCAATAAAGTTCTTTGAGGTAGCTCCACAAATGTAGCACTGGAATATTGACTTTGTGTCTGTGACTGTGTTACCTTAGCATCAATCTTTTCTTATTTAATAGGTCTCTTAATATTTCTTTACTTTTATTCAGAGTTGGTTTCTCGCTCGTCCACTCTTCATCTTCTTGCCAATTCTATTTCCATCTAGTAATTTTTGGTGGTCTATATTTAACACATATTCGAAATATTCTGCCAATCTGTTTAATTTTTCGGTTGTTTTTCCTAAAAGTAAACCTTCTGCAATACTTTGTATTTTTGTTTTTAGTTTATCTGGATTTTTAAATTTTTTGGTAGAAATTTTTTTTCTCTTTTTTTGTATCTAAGCTCCGTCTATATGTTTAATTGTTTTTGTAGCTGCTCTCCGTTCTTCTTTTTACAATTTATTTTAACTTTTCTCGTTCTAGCCACGTAGTTTTTGATCGTATTTTGGGTATTTGTACTCTGCCTCTTTGTACTTTTGCCCTGTTTCTTCTTGCCAAACAATTTTTGGCAAGACTCTCTATATATGCACTCTTCCTATACACGTTTTCGCTGCTTTCAACATGGCTGTCTGTATGGACTGCCATTCTTCGTCTTTAGAGTCATTTCTTGCTTGAATGGAATCTCTAGCCTTTTGTTTATTTTTTTCATTTGGTCTGTTTACTAACTGGTTATATTGAAGACTCCTATTTCTAATTTAATCTGTCTCTAACAGGCTTTAGAATTATTGGTAATTGTTGTTTTAATTTTGTTATTACTAGTGTATGGTCATTGTTGGTATCTGCCCCTCTCTAACAAATCTTGAAAAAAATTTGACTAACCTTTCCCACTGTTATTTGATTCTTTATGCACATTTCTACTTCTATATACAACTGCTGTGTTAAGTTTCTCGGATATCATGAATCTCACTCCAAAATATCTCTTGGTCCCTCACTCTTGGAGAGTGTGTTCTTTCCTATTTTTATTATTTCATATCTAGTTAATATAAACATTCATCAAGTAAACAAATTATTAACTAATGCTTTCTTAGATATTTTCAACGGAATCCATTAATTCCCTGATATTTTTTTGTTAGCATATTACCCATTTGTGTTTTTCAATAAAATTTGCAGAATGTGACAAATAATAAAAAAAGAGTGAGTGGAAAATAACGAAAATTTAAATTTAATTTGTTGTACTTGACAGCAAATTAATTAATAATTCAAATCCAAAAACTTTTCTTAGAATAGCCTAGTCACAAATCACAAAATTTAAATACATTTCCTTCGTCAATTTCAACATTTACGCAACTAAGTAATATGTAAAAAACTTTACATAATTATGATTTTAAAATGCATTTTTTTAGAAAATAAAATTACTACTTATTTAAAAATTTTGCGGCGATTCCTATCCCCGTTTGACGATGAAAGTGGTCAAAATGTCGTCGAAAATACCCGGAGAAATGTCCCATATTAAACAAAAATCAACGTTTTGTTAGCAAAAATCAATATATATCATATCAGTCAAAAAGCTAGTCTCAGCGTACACACCTTAATTAACCTTCCTGTATATAAATCATAATGTCTTAAGTTAAACAGTGAAACTAATTATAAATCTAGTATCAATTTAAAGCTAATTTTTATGGTATCTCATGCATTCACATTGTTATTAATACAATTGTGTATTAGTTGGTTAATTTGCAGTTAACAGAACTCAGTGTTTTTGCCCTTTTTTGTGGTAATTTACAAATCACAAAAAACTGTCCATTATCTGTACACAATAATTGATAAAGCTCATTAGTGTACAGGACCGGCTTTCAAATTTTAATTTTGAAAATGAAGTGTATAAAACGCAAGAAAGATGGTACTGAAGAAGAAATGCTTTATTGTGATAGCTGTGACCGACCAGTTCACAAAGATACTCATTGTTCTGGTCTGTGTTCATCAGAAATTAGGGTTATGGAGTTAAAGAAGAATCGTGTTCTACAGTTTTTGTGCCAAGAGTGTAAATCTGGAATGAAACTTGTTCCAAAACTGTTCAAATTAATTGAAAAACTGCAGAATGAGGTTAATGATATGAAATTGCAGAATTCTAAAAACCAAGAAGAGGATATTGTAAGTGAGATATTTGAAAGACAAAAGAGAATGAACAACTTAATCATTCATAATCAAGGTGAATCTGTTGATAGAAGAAATGCTGCTTCTGATGATTTGGCTACTGTGACCTCAATTTTCAAAGATATTACTCAAGAGGATATTAAAGTTATCAAAGCTGTTAGATTTGGTAAGAAAAACAAAAATGGTGCTCGTTCCCTAAAAATTGTATTAACAAATACTTTTGATGTAAAGAATATTTTAAAAAATAAAATTCACGTTGCCAAAGCAAGAAAGATATTTATAAATTCTGATTTAACCCCCCAGCAACTCAACAAACTCAATGAAGCCAAAGAGGACCTCAAAAAACGCCAAGAACAAGGTGAGAAAGATTTATTTATACGATATATTAAAGGTATACCTGAAATTTGCAAAAATGATAATTCCACACAAAAAAACTATACACAACGAAACATATAAGCGCACCTCCGTTATCAATTTATTATCAAAATGTTGGTGGATTAATAATAAAACTAAAGTCTCTGGAAATTGCCATAGCTCAATGTAATTATCACATAATCATTTTGGTGGAAACTTGGTTAACTTGTGAGTATGGCGATGCAGAATTAGGACTTATTAGTTATAACGTGTTTAGAAATGATCGTAATCCTGCTTATACAGGAAAAACTAGGGGTGGAGGTGTGCTGATTGCTGTTAAAAAAGACATAAGTGCGCAGAAAGTGATAATCCCCGATTGTGAAGTAGAACAAATTTTTGTATCACTGAAAGTTAATAATAAGTGCATAGTTTTGGGTGGAGTTTATAACCCTCCTGCATCCAACCTAAATGTATACATGTTGCACTGCAGTTCAGTTGAATATGTGATGGAGAAGTGTAAAAACTTCTTACTGCTAACATGCTTAAACATGCTATACTTAAATATACAAAAATGTTTTAAAATTACTTTTGGAAGAACAAGAGAGTTTGTAAATTATGATTATTGTATAAATAATGTACCTTTAGAGGCACGTCATAATATTAAAGATTTAGGTATAAATTTTGATTCTAAACTAACTTTTAAACATCACATTAACGAAACTTCAGCTAAAGCTTTAAAAATGTTGGGATTTATTCTTAGAAACTGTAATCAGTTTTCAGTACAAACTTTAAAAATGTTATACTGTAGTTTAGTTCGATCAGTTTTGGAGTATAGTTCTCTCATTTGGTCTCCTTCATATAACAGTGACATCTACAGTATCGAGAGAGTTCAAAATAAATTCTTGAGGGTATGTGCTTACAAAATTGGTTTTATTAGACATCAATACACATATGATGGTATACTGTCAATACTAAATATCTCATCACTACATGATAGAAGATGTCAAGCGGATTTATGTTTTCTTTTTAAAATTATAAATGGATATGTTCAAGATCCAGAGTTACTAAGTTTAATAAATTTTAATGTTAATACTAGAAGAACTCGTAACACTGAGATTTTCAACATTCCATTCCACAGTACAAATTATGGTCAAAATGAACCCATTACAAGAATTTTACGAACTGCCAATGAGCACAGCAATAGTTTAGAGCTATTTGGAATATCTACAGCAACATTTAAGAAATCATTTGAGAGATTTTGAGCATTATTTAATAACTTAAGCTACTACTTTAATTGAATTTTGTTAGATTTTAATTTTGGTTTGTTTTTTATTAACGCAACCTATATATAAGCTTTGTAAAGGTTGATGTCATATTTCTGTAAAAATGGTATATCCGTTAATTAAATAAATAAATATTAAAATCTTTAATAACAAATTTGTTCCATTTTTTAGTCTGTCTGTTAAAATTCTCAGAATGAAAGATTTTAAATTTATTTTGAAAATTAAATAAATTTTTTTTACTTCAATAAAAGTCAAAAAAATTTATTGGTGTCTTAAATTATATTACTTTTTTTATAAACATTCTATAAAACGGAAATTCTATTTAACTTCATTTCTGTCATTTCTAGTTAGACATTTGTTGTAAAGGAGATAAAGGCAGAATACTTTAAAATATAAAACTCCCATTCGCAAATAATCAGCAAAACCAAGAGTCATATAGTAAATTTTGTACCACCTGATACTGGCTGAATATATTACTTTAAGGTTATCGCTTAGAGCTCCAATTTTGGACCGTCGACAAGTTTATGGTCCTAGAAAAGGACACACAAAGAAAATGTGGCTATGTCTGGAACGCAAGGAATCCAAATTTCAGAGCGTAAAAAGTAAAGTTATGAGTTGCTTGCTTTTTTATTTGGGGACAGTCGTAAACATACGTTACAACTGAAAGGTTTATTATTAAATAAAGGAATTATGCCAAACTTACTGCCTCGTTTATTTTAAAAGTAAATTTTGGAAAAAAAGTGTGTACCATAAAAGCAATAATGTAGGTATGTGAGAACAGTTCTCTGGTGAAAAAACATGTGTTATATTAACTGTTATGATTAAAAGTTAAATTTAGAAAATGTTTTTTTTTTCTTAGTAAACTTTTTAATATTGTCCTTCCTATTTGCTGAAAAAAATTCAGATGCTTTCGCGTTATTTCATCAACAAATCGTTATTAATTTTATGAGTAATATTCTTTGACTAAATATTAAAAGAGAATTTCCGCAAAAGATTTCAATGCAAAGGCGCACTGCAAAACTCTCAAAATTATATAACTTTATTATGGTTGAAACTCTAATAAAATATCAATTCCTCTTTTAGCAATTAATATCGCCCCTTGACAGTTCTCAATATATTATAAAGCGACGTCTGGAAGACGAAATCGCGTAATTCGCATAAATTTGATAAATGCTCTTAGCGAGTACAGCTCGTCTGCTGTAAATTGTCTTAAAGAACCAATTATAATCATTAGAGACGAAAGACTGCAAATTCTTTATTAAAGGAAGTGTAGAAGAGATCGACGACTGAATGTAACACAAGTAATCTGATAAAATCCTCTGATTAGTTTATGTTGAAAGGTATACTTATTGACGTAGTAAGTATAGCTTATATTAATGATATAAATAATGAAAGCACAAGAATGCTTGAAGGCAAATACGTGTTGGGTAATTTTTTAAAGAGGTTTTGCAACTTTTTTTTTGTGGAATGTTAAAGTAAATATTGTATTTATATAGGATTAACACCTTAAATGTTATAATCCATAGTAAAAAAATGTTATATGGGCCAAAATATTAAACACATTTACAGGAATAGTTTATGCATTTTGAATAGTTATACTTTAGTTTAAGTACAAAATCTTACATTTTTATTGTTTTTTTAAATTATTTTAATTGAGAATCACGTGTGCATCTCGTGACCACAAACAACTTTTGGATTCCTGGAGCCATGTGATGCACACTTGCTTCTCGTATAAGATAAGATTGAACCTGTTGTAACTTGTTTATTTTATAGGTTACATTGGCTAGACAAATGCACTACGTGTTACTTATTGGTTAGTTTTCGGTGGGCGAGGTTGTAGTGTTTATTGTCAATTCTCAATATGTCATATTAAAAGGAGCAAAGGCGTTTGCAAAAGCTAGTGCCAGTGTTCGTGACAAAAATTTTGTATTAGATAGTGATGACGAAATAAGTAGTTCTTCGTCAAATCAAGGTGTTCCGGAAAGCAAAAGACAAAAAGTGAAAAGTAATTTATAAGATTTATTTTCAACATCGCAAATCTCAAGAACAGTAGACGATACTATTGAAAAGGTTATTTCCCAATATCGACTGCCAGATGATGAAAGCTTTTCAGAAGATTGCGACTGATCATAATTCACCCTTTATATAGAACAATGTAAAATATCAGATCTTGAAAAATATTACATTCAGTGTTCAAGGCACGGGTACTAAAGCTTTTTAGAGATCTATGGTATATGTTTTATTAGAGTTTTTTTAGATCTATAATAAAACTTTCCTTGAATATTTTGAACTATTTGTGAATGACGATATTATTAAGTGGATTGTGCAAGAAACTAATCGATAGGCACATCAAAAAATGAATATAGGTGGTCCAAAAGCTAGAATTTATAAGGGGGTAGCTACAAATACCGAAAAAATAAAGACATTGTTGGTCATTCTTGTCTGGATTGAATTGCAAAGATTGCCAAATAAATATTGGAAAACTTGGTATCAAATTTTTAAAGATTGGTAGTGCCTAGGGAAGAACTTTGCATTGACGAAACTGTAGTTTCATTTAGGGACCGACTGTCATTTAGGCAGTATATTAAAAGCAATTAACATAAATTTGGGTGAAGATATACAAAC
Organism: Diabrotica undecimpunctata; assembly: GCF_040954645.1. NCBI lineage: Eukaryota > Metazoa > Arthropoda > Insecta > Coleoptera > Chrysomelidae > Diabrotica > Diabrotica undecimpunctata. The sequence goes on along the minus strand of NC_092803.1, from coordinate 175,652,937 downwards.
TCTGTTTGGATGAAGGTTATACTGATGATCTAGAAATTTCTTGTGGTAATGATACAACTGAAAATATGTCAGTTCCGAATACTGTTGTGTTTCGTTTAGCTAATAACCTATTAGATGTTGGACTTACTATGTATATACTAGGTTGGGCCAAAAAAATCTTTTTTTTTATTTCGTGTTTCTATACCGCGGAAAAGTTGCTATTAGGATAGTGTTTTAAATTACAAAAAGATTTTTTCAAATTGGTTGATATCTTCCGGTCGCGCATTGGTCGTAAAGTTTAATTCAAGAACCGTTTTTAATATATATATATATTGAACATCGTGAAATCGCTAACTGTATTATTTCTCATCTGTCTACCCTTGACATTTCCTTGGATTAATTGGATGGTATTGGCTGTGATGGCACAGTAACAGATAGGCTGAAAAACATGTATTATTCGCCCAATTGAAGAGCATTTGAATAGACCATTGCAATGGGGAGTGTGACTTTTGAACTTTAATGAACTACCATTTCGTCATTTATTTCAAGTTCTTGATGGTAAAACATCCATTTTTAGTGGTCCAGCTTAGTGCGTGTGAAAATCTTCCACTAGTCAGTTTTGAGAGTGTTGAATGTGAAATTCCAGATGTAGACCGGAAGCTGTTGAGTAAGGATCAACAATATTTGCTTGACATTTGTACTGCAGTAAAGTCGGGTACTTGTCAAGACGATGTATGTCGTCGCGATCCTGGACCTCTTTTCCACTCAAGATTGCTAACCACACCAAACCGTATTATACGACTTTACGTGAGTACAACAGAACCTACCCATGAACATAAAATTTTAGTTTCGTTCAATATGAAGTAGTCTTACATTCCTGTCTGGTCCAGTGTAAAAAAACTAAATATTTCACAGATAGCCTGAAGCACGTGTTTCAGGCAATACAATCTTTAAGATTTTTAAATGAAAGTCTTCTGCAAGTTGTTGATTCCGTCATAGAGAAGAAATTATTGTATTTATTTATTTTTACTTTTTATTTTATTTATTAATTACAAAACTGTTTTCACTCCCGAACAGGAGAGTAAATTGATGGCTTATATTAAACTTATGAATAGCGAATGGCATGGCTGATGTTGATTGGCTGCAAGGCTTTTTAAAAAGACATAAAGTTATAAGCTTTAGTAAGCCTGAAGCCACGTCATCTGCACTAACGCAGGTATTTAATAAAGTTGCTGTTGAGAAGTTTTTGAATCTGCTTGAATCAGCTGTTGAAAAAAAAGATATTAGTTGCAACTGTAAAACGTCAGATAGGAGTTTTGACAAAAAGAAGAAAAAAATATGATGACGGTCATATTTTTTAGTGCTTTTAGTGCCGTGGGAGACAACAGGCCCCCGGTGTAAATTTTTTCATGTAAGCGTATAAAAACTGAATTAATAAATGGATCACCAACTGGATCTTGAAGTGAGTGCTATGAATCGGGATAGATTTAAAGTGATTTATTTTTGTTGTGGCTAAAATGTTTTAAGTAATGGCCTAATGCCAAGGGTAAGAGGTTAGAAAGTGCTCTTGTTGTTACAAAGTCATGCTTTCCACGTAAAGAATATGGCAGTCATTGATTTTGTTGAAAATGATACTTTAATTCTGTGCTTCCTCTCACATTGAACCCATCGTCTTTAGCCTTTAGACGTGGTTGTTGTGAAGCCTCCAAACACGTATTATAATAACGAAGTAAAGAAATGGCTGCAGTGCCATCCTGGGCATGTAACCCAATTTCAGATTACAAGTTTATTTAGTCTGGCTATTATAAGCGCAGCTAGAAACTGCCATAAATTCGTTTAGAGCTACTGGAATCTGGCCAACGGATCGACACATTTTTACAGACGCTGATTTTACTTTAGCTGAAACGATTGATTATCAAACTGATTTGTCAGAATTTGCACAACCCTCTAACCTCCTAACCTAAAAAGACTGTTTAGCCTCAAATCAATGCAACAAATTCGTCAGAAATAGAGTCTGAGGATGCTATCAGAAATTAAGAAGAAGTGCAATCACGAGAAGAAAAAACGCCTGAAGAAAAAAGCTAAAAGTTACGATTAAAGGCCTGATTGTTCATGGATGACTAACCTCGAAACAAAATCATCTTTGTTCGTAACATCTCTGAACGATATGATGCCCATACCAAAAGAAACTCAAGTTACAAGAGAAGTCACGACAAAGAAAAGAAAGGTCAACAAAAAACTTACAATCAACTCTAAAACAAATCAAGCTAAGGATGAACACATACAAAAAAACAAAGAAAGAAAGAAAGAGGAAGAAAAAGAAGAATCTAAAGAGAAGAATGCTCAGTGAATGCTCTATTGTGATTACTTTTGTTCGCAATCCGATGAAGGATGGATAATGTGTCGAAAATGCTGTGGTTGTGCACAATACATGTTAAGTAATAAAAATGCATTATTATTTATAAAATAAAACAAATAAAATTATTATGATAAACTGCACTAAATTTTACTTAGCTTTATTGTATTTAGCCCCCCACTTTTCCCCATTTAGTACATGTTTTGCCACATTATAAGGAGCCAACCGAAGCACAATAGTTTTATGAATATTTGGTCTACAAGATGTAGTTGTCAAAGATAAGGATCTAATTTTTTCAGTGAATTTGGTACTGTCTGGCAACTTTCACCTACCTTCAGGAAATCAATTTTTTATTTTTTTTGTGTTTATGTATTATGTCTATATGTGCTTTTGTGTCATATATATAACTATAGATGATTTGTTTTTAAGTTTCTATTAATCCATTAATGTGGGTAAAAATCCCCAAGGATCGATGGCATACCAGCGGAGACTCTAAAATCAATGGGCGAGATTGGCGTAGATGTAATACTGGATATGTACAACATGATATGGATCACAGCTGAATGGTCTGATAAGTGGTGTAAATCAAGATTTTTTTCTATCCATAGAAAGGATCGCTAACCATATGCATTAACTACAGAACTAATGCCCTTATTCTTCATGAAAGCAAAATTCTGCAACATATAATAAATAAACGGCTAAAGAACTTTTTACTTCCAGAGATAGTCGAAGAACAATGCCAATTCGTACCAAGAAAAGGAACGTGGAAACAGATACTGAACACCAGACAGGTAATAGAAAATGCGGGAGAACACATCAATGCTGCTCTGTTTCGTAAAATAAACAAAGGCTTTCGATTCAGTAAAATGTTATCCCCTCTGAAGTATAATGGAAAATATGGAAGCACCTAATCATCTAGGAATCTGTATGATAAAAACTTAGATAAAGTCAAAATACACGAAATATATTCAGATGTGTTCAAAACAAAGAAAGGAACTAGACAGGCCTGCAAACTATTACCACAGAATAAATAACAATCAGAAAGCCCACTCTTAGATGCCGCCTTTGAAGTTTGTCATCACGCGATCGCTTTATTTTAAACGGAAACATAGACTCGAATTGAGAAATTTGGGACAAGCTACGACAGAACTGTAATTTAAATTTTTAGAGATTAATAATTAAGTACATTTGAAATAATTGAATCTATTTTTCAATTAAAAGTACGAATAAAATAGTGCATAAAATTATGTCTATAGTTGCCGTAAATAAATTAAACTGGGTTAATTTTTCTATGCACACCAGATAAAATGTCACTGAACAGCACTGGTTCCGTTTAAAATATGGCTAATTCCATCTGCGCGAAGGAGATGTGCGTACTTATTTTTTCAAGCAGAGTGGGCATTCTGATTATTTATTATTCTGAGCTATTACCATTATTATAGGAGCACTGGGATGAAGGAATCACTATAGGAGCCTGAAAAATCTGCAACCTGAGATACGCAGATGACACACTTATACTAGCAAATAATAAAGTCCAACTGATTACCATCACTGAACAGCTAAGCCAACTAAGCGAAGAATTCGAACTTTAAATCTGTTGTAGTTGCGCAACTGTATATAAACATTTATAAAATATTAACAGACTTTTTTGTTAGTCTATATATCACATAATATTTAAATTTGAATGTATGTATATTTTTGTATATTTATCTTTTGCTTTATTTTTTTTTAAATAGAGTTTTATATAGTCTACTCATTTATTATTTTTCTATGGTAATAATACATACCGAATGAAAAAAGGAAAAACCAGCGAGTTCGAGATTGAACATAATATATTCTCATCCCTTTTTGATGGTTTTATATGTTATATCAAGGTCATCGTATGTGCAGAAAAAACAAAGTCAACACCGGGAAAACAAAAATAATGATCAAAGACAGAACAAATAATAATCTACCGCACACAACCAAGTGGCGACTTTTGAAGTGGTAGACAGATTTTTCAATAGACGGCATTTTGTTTTTAATGATATGTCTGCCGTCTGTTGAACTGCTACATATTCACAGTTCTGCTCTATGGAATGGAAGCGTGAACACTGACTGTTGCATCTATGAATCGGCTTGAAGCTTTCGAAATGTGATGTTATAGGCGCATCTTACGTATATCCTGGGTTGACAGAGTTACTAATGTGGAGGTCCTGCGTAGAATGGGTGAAAAATGTGAAATTCTCGTGACCGTCAAAACTAAAAAGTTGAAATATCTAGGACATGTAATAAGAAATCAAGAACGTTACGCCTTCTCCAGCTGATTCTCCAAGGGAAGGTAAATGGTAAGAGAGGACCGGGAAGAAGACGCATTTCCTGGCTTCAAAATTTAAGAAAGTGGTATAACACGACTACCACTGAACTCTTTCGCGCTGCAATAAACAAAGTAAAGATAGCCGTGATGATCGCCAACATCCGGAACGGATAGGCACTTTAAGAAGAAGAAAACAGGTTTTTATACGTAGGCTCCCTGATAACCAACAATGGCGATCGGTCTTTAGAAATCAAGTGTAGATTAGAAAGATTAGAAAGAAGAAACAGTCGATCGGATAGCCAAGCGGGCTGGGCGGCTGGCTTCTCCTTCGCTTCACTGCGAGAGATGTCAGTTCAATCCCCAGCTCGGTGTACAGAAAACAAAAAGGCTAACGCAGCAGTTTAAAATTCTAAAATGAATCTGCGGCTTAGTCTAGAATATGCTGGTATCTGATCGGCCTATGGTGGAGCAGTACGGCAAGAGATAAGGGCTTGCGGCTTGGTGATACTCCTCCATAGATCCCTACCGGAAGGGCGTGTGCCGCCTAAATACCGGGTATATATATATATATATATATATATATATATATATATATATATATATATATATATATATATATATATATATAGAAAAAAGAAACAATAATAAGGAATACTAAGCTCATGTTGGTGAGTACCCTTATTTTTCTTGTTGCTAAAAAAATCGATAGGATATATTGAAGCCTTCAAAATGTAGGTCTATAAAAATATTCTACATGTGTTCTGGACAGAACATAGAACAACTGTCAATTCTGAAAGAGCGTCATATAAAGGACAGGCTATTAAAAAAAAGATAAACCGAGCAGAGCTATATTACTTCGGCCACATAACTAGAAGGACGGGAACCATGGAACTATTGGTAGTAAAAGGAAAGGTAGAAGGCCGAAGACCAGGAGAAAGATCTTTAACACGCTGGGTAGATCAAGTAAGACTCTGGGGGGAAAATTCCTACATATGTCAAATAGCAGAGCTTGCTACATACTGTTGGACGGATTTGCTACATATTTTCTTCGTTAAGTAAGATGAGGGTTGCTTCTTTGATTTTTCTCTTTATGCTGTCTGTTTCTTTCATGACTGTTTATGTATCTTTTTATTTTATTGTATACTTATTGCCCACACATGTTTTGTGCTCGTTTGTCTTGACATTTTACAAGGTATTTTATAAATACACTTCTTTGACCTCTCCTGTGTGTCGTTTGGTTTGGATTTAGTTAAAATAAATCTCAGTATATTCGTTTAGAATTGTTGATGTCATATTTTTCATCGCCATGGACGTATTGTATCTTTATATGTATTTAGATATTTTTTGGCCTGCATTAAATACAATACATAGAATATACAATATAGAAAATTTTTATGTTTTGACTAAAGAAATTAAAAATGGATAAATTAATTTTTTTTTCCAAATGTTAAAATCCCAATAGTACTCAAAAGTGATTGAGATTCATTTATATTGTGTCAAAAACTACAATTGCTGCATTAGGTCAGATTAATAATTTTCATACTTCGTTTATTAAAGTTTCCACTTATTTGATGGATTTATTTGTTTATCTCTGTAACCAGCTATATAGTGAATTACTTCTAGTCCAGTGCGGTATTAATCTCATCATTCTGTTATCGCGTTCATCCAGGATGATGCTGTCGTCATGGAAACTTCAAGGGATATATCTTTGCAAGTATGCATTTCAAGGTGTTGGATTACACTCAACTACGAAATATACACGTTCGGGTTAATCATATTCCATAATATCATTTTGCGAAAACGTGACTTATATATAAATTTAAAATAATAAAGCTACTAACCTCAATATTTCCAAAAATAATGTTTTAGAAATTTAAATTTTATTCCATAATACAGATCGTAAGAATTTTCAATCCACTTTCTATACTAGTCTGGTGTTTATTTTTGATGATTTCGCCTGTTTAAAATAAACATGAATTTATTCTAGTCGGCAGTATACTTTATAGTTGTAATCAAGTTTTTTTTATTTACACTAAAGCATCAATAACGGAGTGTTATTAGCGTCTTGATAAAATAAATAATAAATTACAGTAATGTATATTTACTTTGAAAATAACTTTGTACACTAATATTGATTATGTAAAGTTAGATTTCATGAAATAGTTGACAGTTTTTAAGATAAGTAAACAGTTTCTGAGAATTATTTGGAATGATTTGGTTCCCCGGAATGATTGGACTATTGGAATACTTTGCACCATACACAAAAAAGGAGATATCTTTAAATGCTCTAACAACAGAGAAATTACGCTTCTAAATTCAGCATATAAAATATTTTCCACGGTACTATATCACCATATGGCACCATATGCAAAGCGGTTAGTAGCAAAATACCAGGCTGGTTTCAGATGTGGTAAATTGAAAATTCATCAGATGGCAACCCTGAAACAAATTTTGGAAGAAACAGTGGCACATGGCATAGATACTCATTACATATCTGTAGACTACAAAGCAGCCTACGACTCTGTGACTAGAAGAGAAATGTTTAAGCCGATGAAAGAGCTAGGAATACTAAATCAGTTGGTCAATTAAACAATACTAACTCTTAAAAAAGTTGAATGTAGAGTACGAATTCAGGGGGAACTGTCTGAACCTTTTAAAACAAATACCGTGCTGAGCCAGGAAGACCCTCTCTTCTGTAAACTGTTCAATTTGGCTCTAGAAGAAGTAATACGTACGTCACAAATCACAACCACTGGTTCAATATATAATAAATTAGTGCAAATCCTTGCCTATGCTTATGATAACAATTTTGTTGGGAGAACAGAAAACGCTGTACGAAAGGCGTATGTAGCATTAAAAGAATCAGCTACAAAAATGAGTTTAATAATAAATACCAACAAAACAAGGTATACGAAAATAAGCACGCAACCACAATGAATTTTAATACCTAGGGGCGCTTCTTTATACTGAAAATAATATTACCGCAGAGATAAACCGCAGAATTTGCAGGATTAAGAGATGCTATTTTGGGGTCAATATCCTCCTTAAATCCACAATTATATCGACAAATACAAAAAATTAAACTCTAGATAACAATAATACTCCCAGTCCTAACATGTGGTTCAGAGACCTGGACTCTAACTAAAAATGATAAAAACATGTTATATTTCAAAAGAAAACTTCTACAAACAACTCACATTTCATCCAGCCCGAAGGTGTTCAAACTACGAATTGGCGCATTACGAAGCGTATACGATTTAAAATAAGCCATTGGAAATAAAATAGCTGGTGGAGTCGTGTTTGCTGTAGCACTAATTAAGCAGCAGGTTGTTACTATTTCGGCAGTATTTACTTGTCTTACTTGTATAACTTCTTTGCAAGAGATCACTTTTTTTGGTTTCTGCACAGTTGTCGTCCCAGTTTTTTTTTTGATTCCATATTCTAGAGCCATCGGCAAAGATTTCGTGCCTGCTCAAGACATTGTGCAATTTCTTGTTTTTGTTCAAATTCTTGTTCTTTCGACATAATTTGGCGGCATTCATAGAAAGGTCTCATTTTCACTTCGGTATCAGGATTATTCCTTTGTTTTTTTCACATATCTGAAATAGAAAGATATTTGTTTATTGAGAAAATAAAATCTTTTAGGCGAAATCTATCGTTCCTATCATCCCTACAATAGACACAAGAAAACTTAAAGAACCTAAAATAAAAGAATGCCTCCAACATGAACTGCATGTGAACTGCAACAAATTGAACACAAACACCAATGATATTGACGAGTACTAGAATCGACTAAAAGATTGTCTACTGGAACCCTGTGAAGAAATACTAAAGACTTCCGCAAGAAGAAAAGAGGAATGGATGAATGACGAGATACTCAAAATGATGAAACAACGGAGACAATTTAAAAACAAGGATAACAATAAATACAGAGAGATAAATCACGAGATCAGGAAAACGATGAAGCAAGCAAAAGAAAAATACTTTAAAGAGCAATGCAAAGAGATCGAAGACCTTCAAAATAAATATAATCTGTTTAACCTACACAAGAAAGTCAAATAACTGGCAGGACTAAGAAAACAAAATCCCACTTGTGCAATTCTGGATAGACACGGGACTACTATAACACATACGGACGAGAAAGTACAAAGATGGGCAGAATATATCGACGAAAAAGTGATAAAAGAAGAGATCTGGAGCACATAGAACTTACGTCAGAAGAAATAGGTCCATATATTACAAAAGAAGAAATATTACACGCACTAAAAACAATGAAGAATGGGAAAAGCCCTGGACCTGATATGCTTCCTATAGAAATCCTAAAAATTCTAGATGAGAAGCACATTGATGTTTTAGTGACACTCTTGAACCAAATTTATAGTTCAGGCGTACTACCCAATGAGTGGTTAACATCTATTTTTATTTGTCTCCCTTAAGGAAAAACGCAAGAGAATGCAGCAATTACCGCACCATTAGCTTAATGTCTCATATACTTAAGTTACTACTTAAAGTCATCCATAACCAAATATATCACAAACTGGACATAGACGTTAATGATACACAATTTGGTTTTCGCAAAGGCCTAGGAACACGTAAAGGTCTTTTTTCACTTAATATACTAATACAAAGATGCCTGGACGCCAATCAAGATATATACGCATGTTTTATTGACTATAATAAAGCATTCGATAAAGTACGACATAAACAATTAATGAATGTCCTGAAATCAAAGAAGATTGACTACAACGACCTCAGGATCATATCAAATTTATACTATAAACAGCGAGCAAAAGTACGTGTTAACAAACAGCTGTCAGAAAAAATTGAAATTAGATGTGGAGTGAGACAGGGATGCGTATTGTCGCCAATTCTTTTTAATGCCTACTCCGAAGAGGTCCTGAAAAAAGCTCTTGAGGGTAAAACAGCTGGAATAAAGGTAAATGGAATTCCCATTAACAACATTAGATATGCGGACGACACTGTGATCTTAGCCGAAAACATTGAAGATCTTTAGAGACTGGTGACCAGAATAGCAGAGTATGGAAAAGAGCATGGTCTAACAATGAATTTCAAGAAGACGAAATTTATGAGAATATCGAAAACTCAAACAAATAACGAAAATTTTCTAATAAACGGAACCAACGTCGAACAAGTGGACAAATATGCATATCTGGGAACAATGATTAACTCCACAAATGATTACAATAAGGAAATCAAAATAAGAATAGAAAAGGCTAGAGCAAATTTCAACAAAATGAGAAGAGTGCTATGTACCATGTACTTTATTTTATGGAATGGAATCTTGGACCTTGAATGCGACATCAATGAAAAAACTGGAATCATTCGAGCTGTGGGTGTACAGAAGAATTCTGAAAATATTATGGACAGAACACGTCACAAACAAAGAGGTTCTGGGAAGGATGAACAAAGAAATGGAAATTTTAAATACAATAAAAACAAGAAAATTAGAATATCTCGGACATACTACACGTGGAGAGAAATACACCTTGCACCAACTGATTATGCAGGGAAAGATCCAAGGAAAGACAAGCATAGAGAGTCGTAGAATGTCATGGCTGCGCAACCTGAGAGAGTGGTACGGATATACATCAAATGAACTTTTCAGAGTAGCCGTCTTAAAAATTCCGAATAGCTATGATGATTGCCGACCTCCGCCGCGGAGATGGCACTTGAAGAAAAAGAAGATCGTTCCTTAGTTTTTTTACAATTTACCTTGCTAAAGTCTGAAATGACCATTGCACCCCCTTCAGTTCTGCTGCTTTTCGCAATGGAAACCCTTCTTTTGTAACTTATTCCACAGTTTCTCTCATTTGACTGTCAAAAAAAAAGCAATCTTAGTCTTTTTTTTTCTATTCCTTGCTGTAATCTAGAAAAAATAAAGAAACAAATAGCTTGAGTTTGTGTTATCTAACTAACGTCCTCGATGGGGTACAGTAAGATGCATCCTAGTCTGCCCCACTAAGGATTATCGCACCCCATAGGTACAATTTCACCAAAGTGTAACATTTTTTCTAAAATCGATAAAACATAAAATAATATCGCTACGTAATTACATGCAAAAATACGTAAGCTATCCTCACCATCAATATCAAGTCAATGCACAACCGAATAATATCGGTTGTGAGATGTGGGAAACAATATAATTACATACGTGAGCAAAAATCACACTGCCAGCTGACACGCAAAAACGAACAAGCGAACTGAAGCTAAGAATGATTTGCTGATAGATTCTACGCTTCTACGCATGGTACAATGAATACACAAGGTATGATATTGCGCATGACATTTGACAGCTGGCCCAGGAGTGTGACGTAGTTAAGATCGCCTGAACCACCTCGAACCCATTATTACAGCTTAACGTACACATTAATTTAAAATTATGGTTAAAAAGTGATCTAATTTTTTTTTTAAATGTTTTGTTTTGGTTATAATTGAATAAAAAATATATTTTCAGTAGCGTAAAACCTTTACTTCTCCTAGAGATTCAGGCAAAATATTTATTTTTGTTTTCATACATATACTAATAATATAAGTACTCTTTTTGTATGTAAATCCCTTAAAATTTAAAAATTTTCTGCAGAGGAAATACTGTGAATAGGTAAATAGTAGTAGATTTGCTTATTCTGATTCACTGTCACTCACTTCCAAGCAGTTTTACTGAAATAAAAACAAAATAGAGTACAATAGAGAAAAATCTGTTTTACAATTCAATATGGTATTTTAGATGAGTTATAATGAAATTTAGTAAAATAAAAAATATACACATTACTATAACCTACCGATTATTATATGCAAAATTTACTTATCAAACAATATAATAATATGAAAATAAGACACAAATTAGTTCAAACGCAAAACACAAAAAATGTCGACTTCAGACGACTTTACACCGGCAAGACAGAAAGCTTGTATAAAAACAAAAGTTCAACAATAATATCGGTTATCAATGGTGACTATTGCAAATTGCAAGTTATGAGATAATAAATATATTTTAAAGTATCTCAATACTGACTGAGTTATCTATTTTATAATAGAAAAATAATTTAGATATATGCTTATATATGTGTCTTTATACAAATGGTGTTTAGTTACTATTTATTTATACTGTATAGTATTTTTTTGTAAAACTGAAAGTTTTTATTTGCCTTTGTATATCTGGTTTTGTACCTTTTTCAAAGTACGCTGTGCAATTGCTTGTTGCAATAGTGACAATGAAGATAAAATCTTTAGGTTTCATACATTTCCTAAAGATAGCGTGACCAGAAAAATGTGGATTATATCTTGTTGTAGATAGGATAATTTTAATTGTAATACTGCAAGAATTTGTTATACACATTTTAAAACTGATATTACCAAAGAAATCTACAACAGGAACTTTTAAATTACGTTTCTAAAAAGGGTCTAAAACTCAAACCTGAGGCAGTACCTAGTCTTTATTTGCCTAAATCAACATCAGCTACACTTTTAACCAACCAAAAGAAACGCGTACAAGGAGGCGAACACAGAGAGTCCAAAAAGTATGTTGAGCAGCTTCTTACTACTTCTAGGTCAACGACGTAAGTCTAAATCTTTATTTTTATTAATTATTAGTCATGAAACCTTAATGGTTTTTTCATATCGATTTGTTAAGTAAGAAATTAGCCTCAGCCTGCTATGCAATTTGCAATAAGAACTGTTTCGCAGGAAATCAATTTAGCATCTTCCAAAATAACATATTTTTCTTTGTTAAATCATGTTATCATTAATAAAATATACAATGTTATTATTATTATAAACAATACCAAGATAATTTTATGTGTGAATATTACAAAAATGTCATTTTAAATGTTGTGCAATATTGTGTGCCCTCACTACACTCATATTCGATGGCCAGCTAGCTCATTCGATATAAATAAAGTTGACTTTGTCATTATTTATTTTGATTTTGTGTTTAGTTCAGTAGGTATATATACGTACAAATTTTGTGTACCTCCATTACCACTTTTCTGTATCTTTTTAAACATCTGAAATATCGAACTCTGGAGTATATGTTAATTAACCTGTACCTACGTATAATAAAAGATAATTAAAACTTGTCTTATAAAGTATATCTATGTTTTATAAAGGATAAATATTATAATAACATAATTTTATCATCTCTTTATAATTACTATAATTAAATTAGCCAAATTATATAAAAAAACTTAAAATTAAAAGTCTTTCCTATACAACTACATTCAAATGTTGCGGGAATAAGCGATCTTGACTACGTCATGCGCGAAAGCGAACCGATTTTGGAACATTATGTATCATACCTTGTGTATTCATTGTACCATGCTTCTACGTGTAGAGGCAACCTTATGGTGGGGATAGCATGCAAAGCGCTATTGATATGTCCTCAGAAAATGCATTTTCTCAGTGTGGAACATGTCTGACTCTGACTGTAGACCACTCTCGCCTAATTAAATTAATATATAAAACTACGACGTTTATATAAAAAATATATGCTGTACTTTAATAAAGATTCAACTTATAAAAAACCTTTTCTTTTCTTCAAATTCATGGTATTATTTTGTATAAGATTTTAGATTCTAATTTATTGTTTTACTACCACTGAGACCCATCCCTGCGCTCCTTCACTGCTTTATTGGAGTTCACAAGAAAGAAAATATTCATATTAAAAATAAGTTATAAACTTTGTATTAAATATGTTTTCTGTAAATATAATATAAGGATAACACATGTTAACATCTGTGCTCGCTTTCCTTTTTGTTTCCAACATTTTTTTAGTTTGACACCACTTCCAAAACTTGCAACTTTCTACTGCAAGAAATCGGCCTTAAAGAGCCGTAAATTAACCCTAATAAAATACAGATTTAGCTCAGAACTGCTCTTTAATATTACATCACCCATAAAGGTCTAATTACCCTCAAAGTGGGTGACGGGCCTTAGATCCTTATTTGATGAATACTTCTTGCGGTTGAAACATTTGCTAAACTCCAGAAGTTACTGCGTTGGAAAATATATGAAGTTGGGACCACTTCAGCCGAAGTTTTGGCTATTTTGAGACAATCTGTTTTATTTATGACACCTCTTGAATGGAGTTTCCGGAAATATAGGCAAACAAACATCTCGTTAGAAGTTTAGAATGGTAAATAATATTTGAAAGTTCAATAAAATCGTTAAAATTTATTGTATTTAATGTCTACTATAAACCATATTTCGACAGTTATATACACAGTCATAAAATCCACAGTATATATTACTTAAATCAAGCAGTTTGTGTTTGGCTTCGAGTTTTTGTCGTTCAGCTAGTTATACAGTGTGATATAAACAGTCAAGATTTATAAATAAGACAATTTATAAACAATATCGCTCTATCTCTAGCTTCATCTTGTAGCTTAACACATTGGGGGGTAGATTAGTGTGCCTTATTAATGATAGTAAAGTTGCATCTTAATCCGGCAACTGTGTTGTGAGGTTAAAATCACCCACCTCGTTCTTTAGTGCTTGTTAAAATAGTGTTAGCATCAGCAGATTCTTCTGGCGCCACAAGTAACTTCCCATAATATAACAGACCTTGTATTGCATCATAAATTTTGTTCATAATGGACAATATTGTCCAATACACTAATAAAAAAATCAGTTTAGTCGCTCAGAATTAGAATGACTAGCATACGTATATCACCAAGCCTACGGATGCCAAAGAAATTCGTGCAGTTTTTGGATTATTATATCCATCAGATGTTTATAAAGGAAATAGGTTAAATTTGGACGATCTTTGGGCTACAGATGGAACAGAAATTGAACCATATTGAAAACCGAAGTAACAATCAGAGAATACCATCAGACATAAGGGAAAAACTAAAAAGAAATGACAGCAGAGAGAACACTTATAGACCTCCCAACAAGACACAACGAACAACATCCAGATGTAGAGTGTGTCTTCGTGGAAATGACAGAAAGTGTCAGAAGAAATGTGTGAAATGTGACATTGTTCTTTGTTTTAAACATTGTATATATTTTTTGGTCTAAATATGCAACAAATTGTTTTTTATACTATTTAAATAAAAGTTCTGGGTTACTTTTTATAAATTTTGTATTTTTTTTGTATCTCCAACAAAAATTTTGGTAACAAAAATTTTGGTTAAAAGACTAAATTTTAATATATTTTTTGAATCATTGAATTTTTAAAGGAAATTTTTAAAAAGATATAAATTTGACAAAGGGTATATAACAATATAACCACGATTTAAAATCTCCTAAGATTGTATGTAAAAATAAAATATTTTCCCAATTTTATAAATAAAAAAATGGAGTGATAATTTCCTCAACACACAGCTACTGTCAGAAAATATCTTTACTTTGTGGTGCGTGCAGTTAAATGTTTTGGTGTACCCATTTCCCTAAGTATATGCCACATTTTATCCCATTTTACCTTATCGAAGGCCTTGGAGTAGTCAACAAAGCACAAATTATTTCTATAATAAACTCTTGGGATTTTTCTATAATTTGACATTAAGAATGTGTTCTCTTGTTGTAAACAATATATTATTTTTGAATGTATTTAAATTATAATTAAACCCTATGTTACTATCATCATCATCAATGGCGCTACAACTCTTCGTGAGTCTTTGCCGCGTTTACTATTGCCTTCCATGTTTGTCGGTCCTGTGCCAGTAATTCCCATTGTCGCACTCCCATTTTCTCTAGATCTTCTTTGACTGCATCTTTCCATCTTTTTCTAGGCCACCCTACAGACCTTCTTCCCTCTGGCCTTTCCCAGAACACATTGTTAACAAGGCGATTATCGTTACTACGTATCACATGCCCTGCCCATCTGGGTCTATTGGCTTTTATATATCTGACTAGATTTTCTTTTCCAAATAGAGACTCTAGCTCGTTATTGTATCTGCCCCTCCATTCGTTTGTTACGCTGTCTCTGCAAGGGCCATATATCATTCGAAGAATTTTACGTTCCCACACCAGCAATTTATTTATTTCTCTTTTTGTTAGCGTCCATGTTTCGCTTCCATACGCGACTGCTGGTCGTATTATGGTCTTATATATCCGGATTTTTGTGTCTCGTGAAAGAAGTTTTGACTTTATTAGATGTTGCATTGCAAAGAAAGATCTGTTTCCTACCATTATTCTCGTTTCAACTTCTTGCTCTAATTTGTTGTCATTTGTGATTGTTGCTCCTAGATATATAAATTCTTTAACCACTTCGAAGTTGTGATCATTTATAGTAATGTTTTGCCTTATTCGTCGTCGTTCTTGTTTTGAGACGACCATTTATTTTGTGTTCTCTTCATTTATTTTTAGACCGATGTTTAATGCAGCTTCTTCAAAGCTTGAGAAAATATCCTTAATTTCTAATGTTGATTGTGCTACTGCATCTACGTCATCGGCAAAGGCGAGTATGATTTTTGCTCCCCGAGTAGTTATGTCTGGTTTGATTTATGGATATATTTTTCGCATGACATATTCTAAGGCCAGGTTAAACAGCAATGGGGACAACGGATCTCCCTGTCTCAGTCCAGAATTTACGCAGAAAGCATTTGATATTTTCCCCCCTATTCTAACTTGTGCAAAAGAGTTACTTACACACACTTGTGTTACCGCAGCTAGTTTCTTGGGTACGCCGAGCTCGATCATTGCCTTCCATAATATTGCACGATTAATTATCGCTAATTTTAGTTTTACATCAAAATGTTTTAATTAAACAAATATCGGCAGATGGACGATGTCAAGCTCCAAATTTCTTTTATATTAACTTACATCATAATGCAACTATGTAAGGGAGTAGAATCGTAAAACAAGCTTTACCAGATATATTTTTTTAAAATGCTACCCCTTAAAAGACAGCCATAAATAGGGCCGTAAACCTCTTGTTCTGATAACTCCCTCTTTTACAACTTTTTAAAACAAAGTTTATGACCACTGTGCATGTATGGCATCAAAAATTTTAGAGGATATAAAGTTGGATTCGGGAACGGAACGAGTAAAAATATAACTCGTTATAACTTGTTCAAGTAAAACTAGTAAAAGTACGAAGTAGGAAACTATATATCATTTTCTTTTTCAACTTTTATGATAACGTGGTGTGAGTTGTTTTGTTAATACTGCATCTTATTCCTTGTATATGCACTAATAAAAATTTCTTGCAGTTTTTAAAAGAAGGTAAAAACGTAATAAACTACTGATGTTATAAACTTCAGAAAAAGTATTTTTATAGTGTTTCCAGAGTTTTATTTCTGCTGAGAAGTAACGTATTATTTACAAGGAATACCGTTAGATTCAAATTTAATTATAGAATTTTTCGTACAAAAATTATGTTACGTCATTAAAGATTTCCGACGTCAGTGCCCCACAGCGTTGCCAAAACATCAGAATAGTATATAAGTTAGGAATTTTTAAAATGTCAGCTATTTAATAATACACTCGTCATGTCAGTTGGATTTTTAAAATGAAGAAAATAATCACATTTTCCTAATCCATAAAAGATCACATAAAAATGTATAATTTTAAATAAGTACATTTTAAAACTCAAATATTAAGGCACTAAATAAATCTATAACTTTTATTATGTAATATTGGGTCTAAATTATGGAGAATTCAGTGTGATTAAAAGAGCTGAGAAAGCCAGTGTTATAAAAAGGAAATAGAAAGTGGTATATAAAAGAAGAAATATTGTGAATGTGCAGAATTGCGAGAATGTAAAATGGACAGAAAGCTCAATTGATTTATACGATTTCAGGAATGTGTTGGAGAATATTCGGGAAAACCTAATCGGATTGCATGATAAAGAGGCCCCTCATGAGAAACTGAAGAGTGCACCAAAAGCTAAGTAAATGTTAAAACTTATTCTTCAATATTCGCATTATCCAGATACATCCAAAAGGTAATAAAAATCCATTACAAATGTCGCTTTACACTTTGTGTACAAATATTTTACTACCATTTAGAATTATTCTGTTCATTGGAGCATGTTAAATAAAATTGACTGTAAGACACCCATGAAACTTGACTGTAAAATGTGAAAGCATTTTCTATAATAATTATTTAAGGTTATACTTTAATAACTGCCCTTCAAACCAGTGTATTATTCATTTCTTCATGGTGATCAGATAGTTTGGTTTTTTAAAAATATGTCGATTGTGCACCATCAAAAATCCATCCTCACTGATTTTACAGATAATATATCTGTGTAAAAATAAAAAATTTTATAAACTTTATAAACCCAATGCTGGAAATAATAATATATAATTAACGAATTTACTAATGCGATTAAAATTTTACTGAATGTTGTTATAGTTCTTTCTTTTCTTTTCTTATCATTTTGCCTCGAATGATCTATTGTTTCATTTTGGAAAATCCATGTCTCATCAATATAAACAAAGTTTAAATACAACACTTTTCTACAATATAATTTTTAAAAATAAAGTTCTCTTTACTTTTGTACTAGGAAGTTCAATAAGTCCACGCCTTGGTGAACCTTTTTCACACAATAACAATAATCAACAAACCTTGGACAAGACAAGACAAGGAAAGAGAGAGGACAGGTAACGTTCATTTAATAAACCTTCGAAAAGTGAAGCTAGTTTCGATGTGACCGCCATTTTTTGTGACTGTACGTTGCCCATTACTACCTCTCGCAGGGTTACCAGGTCTACTGATTTTTCAGTAGATTTACTGATTTTAACTTCAATTTACTAATTTATTGAAATGATAAAATCATGTTCAAAAAGTGATCATTATGTCAGTGTTCAATTATAAATTAAAAAAAAATCTATTTATTGATATATATCCATTATTCTTAATCTAGTGAAGAAATAAAATATAACCTGGCAACTTTTTTGGTGCCAATTTAGACAGTCAATTCCATACGATTACGAGTCCCCTTTTTTCTTTGTCTAAGTAACAAACAAACAAATTTATTACTTTTAAGATTATAAATTATCGCCGCCACTGTCAACATTTATGCCAGTTGCTCAAATGCTTATGAAATTTAAATTTATAGTATCAGCGGAGTACTATGTTCTAATCTATTTAATTAAAATAATAATTTTTTTAAGTAGTAAACTTAAACAAATGTTTCATAAAATTTATATTATTAATAATAAACAATCCTATTAGTTATTTAATCAGTATTCTTCTAAAATTTTCAATGTAATCACGATTACATTTTTCTTGTTATAACACTATGTTGATGCCTATGAAAGATCGAGCAGCTCCATAATTGTGTCGTATTTTTAGCTGTGTTAGGAAAATTTCAACTCTAAGGCTATGGCTTCACGAGCGACAGATTGTCGCTAGCAGTAGCAGTAAAATTACGGTGGCAGTAAAGGAGTAAAATCGTGGCTCCACATGCGACAGTTAACAGCGCGCATATCGCCGCGTTTTGGTATTGTAGTGGCTCCATGAGCGTTAATATGACGCAACTACAATCAGTGGTATCTTGTCCGTTTATATAATGTCCGTGTATATAGCAAATAAAATAAATAAATAAATAAGTAAAATAAATTCACACCGATAATACCATAATATAATATGGATAATCTATTATTTCAATAAAAAGTTGCTTTAATATTGGCATTGTGCCGTCGACGTAGGGTTAAAAACAACGGAAATGGTGGATTCACCTTGTTCTAGTGCCTAGACAGACAGAGGGAAAATGTTTTCTTTTACACAACAAATTAAAAGAATACCCTAACAAGTTTTTTGAATATTACAGGATCTCAGTATCCTCTTTTAATTTTTTATTATGTGAAATAGAAGATGTCATACGAAAACAGGATACATCTTCTTTTTCTTCTTAAAGTGCCCTCTCCTCAATGGAGGTTGGCTACTACAATTTTAAACTCTTCTCTATCTTCAGCTGTTCTTATTAGCTGTTCAAAATTTAGCCCTGTCCATTGTCGGATGTTTCTGAGCCACGATAGTCTTTTCCTTCCTAGGCCTCTCTTTCCCTCGATTTTTCCTTTCACTATAAGTTGGGCATATTGGTACTTATTATTTCTCAGTATGTGGCCTAGGTATAATGTTTTTCTAACTTTTACTGTGTTAAAAAGTTCTCTTTCCTTGCCTATTCTATGCAGCACTTCTTCGTTTGAGGTATGCGATGTCCATGAAATTTTGATTATTCTCCGGTAGATCCACATTTCAAAGACCTCCAATTTATTTACGGTTGATGTTTTAAGGGTCCACGTTTCAACTGCATATAGAAGAGTCGACCAGACGTAGCATTTTGATAAACGTAGTCGAATTTCGAGTTTTATTCTAGAATCACAAAGCAGTTTTTTTATTTTTTCGAAAGATTTTCTGGCCTGTTCTATTCTCGATCTTATTTCTAGATCAGGATTTAGGCTGCTATCGATCCAACATCCCAGGTACTTAAATCTATTGACCTGTTCTAAAATGTGCCCATTTATGGTGGAAGGTTGAGGTACGTTTTGGGTTTTTCGGATTGACTTTGTTTTTTTAATGTTTATTTTCATACCAAATTGCTCACAGGTCGAGTTGGTCTTGTCGATGAGTCGTTGTAGACCTAAGTCGGAATCCGCAATTAACACTGTATCATCGGCGTATCTGATACTGTTGGTATTTACGCCATTCACATTGACTTTATCCTTGGAATCCTCCAATGCTTCTTTAAATAGAAACTCGGAGTAAAGATTAAACAGCAGAGGCGACAGAACACATCCCTGTCTAACTCCCCTCCTAATTTCTATTTCTGCGGATGTGGAACCTTCGATCCTAACTCTGGCGTTTTGGTTCCAGTACAAGTTTTTTAAGAATTTGATGTCTTTTCCATATAAACCGACTTCTTGCAAACGTTCTAATAGTAGATCGTGTCTTACTCTATCAAATGCTTTTTCGAAGTCTATAAAGCATATAAATATATCTTTCTGTTGGTCGTAGCATTTTTGGGCGAGAACTAGTAAACTGAACAGGGCTTCTCTCGTTCCCATGCCGGCTCTGAATCCAAACTGATCGTCTCCGATGATTGTTTCGCACTTTCTATAGATACGATTATGTACGATTTTTAGGAGGACTTTTACTGCATGACTCATAAGGCTTATCAGACGGAACTCATTGCAGTGTTGTGGGTTTGTCTTTTTTGGTAGTGGGATGAATATTGACTCCAGCCAATCTTGGGGTATTTTGCCTGTATCATAAATGCGATTGAAAAAAAGGACAAATATTTCGATATTCTCTTCGCTGAATAATTTTAACGTTTCTGGGTATATTCCGTCTGGACCTGGGCTTTTATTTGTTTTAAGATGATTAATTGCATTTATGATTTCAGATTTTAGAATTGTTGGCCCTTCGTTGTTATTTTCCAATCTTTTTTTCCCAGTATAGTTTTCCCATTCTTTTAGTTTATCTTCCGTTGATTCTAGCAGTTTGCCATCCGTGTTCAGCATGGTGTGAAAAGTCGTTCTCTTGGTAGTCGATGTAAACTCTTTTACCTTTTACCTATTTACAGGATACATCAATGCGTGATAACTATTTAACTTTCATTAGAATAAAAAGGGGCCGCCACCACTTCTTACCTCTGCGTATCCTGTAATTAGCTACTGAATTATCAAGTAGATCGACGGCTCTCATATGTCGAATATATTCATTCATCATATTGGGTTGATGTAATGAATCTTCCTGTTCCAATATCTAACTTGCTTTTTTATGTTACAATAATTTAAAAAATTCTGATGCGACATAAAATCTGCTTTGTTGCATTCTTTTATTTATGAATCACGCCAAGCTATCGAAAACGAAACATTAGTACTGAACGATAATAAAATTTTACTATAAACAATAATTATTAAAATTTTATTTATATGACATGATTGGACAAGACCACTTATATAGAAATAAATCACTAGTTCGAAGAAGGAAATGCAAAAAATTTTCGGGAAATCAATAAAAACTGTTTATTCTCTCTATTCACCTTTTTCTTGTTTAATAATGACATGTATGATAAAGTACAGATTGATATGGTTAATTGGGGTTGAAAAAAACCATCCATTGATTTTTGTTATCTAGAATACCGATAAAGAAAATATTGGATTTATTTCTTTCTTAGAACTTATATTTTTTTGTTATAATTTGAGACACAAAATTGTATGAAAAAACTTTAAAGTAATTTATAAAAACAAAGAAACAACTTAACACAGAGAAATAAACAAACAAGAACAAAAATATCCGATTAAATGGCAATTACCGCTACAAGCGACAAATTACTGCTAGTGGAGCCACAAACGCGCTGCAAGTTACTGCTAAAAAATAGGTTCGGATCTATTCGAACGCGACACGACCTGGACGACACGTCTTGGTCTCGAAACGAAGCGACAATCTACAGCGCGTGGAGCCACTCAGTATCACTGCTGTTGTTTTCATTTATCAAGCTACATTTTACTGCTACTGCTAGCGACAATCTGTCGCTCGTGCAGCCAGAGCCTAAGGTTGATGTTATTGAAATTTTAAATAAAAGTGACGTTAGTTTGTATAAATCGTGACATCAAACTGTTTTTGCATAAAGAATCCTAAAGTATGTTTTTTAAATAATATCTCGTGTTCTTCTTATTCTTATGTTTTTTAAATTATATACATATAAAATCAGAATTTGGTCTTTAAACTAGATATAAGACCAAATACTTAACGTGTTGGGATAAAATTATGAAGTTTTTCTCCCGGTTTTTTCCTTATGATTTACTATGGAATCCCTAACAGGAAAATTTTACTGTCATCATAGCATATGGTTGCCTTTTTAAAGACGAATCACATGCTATGATTTTTTCTGACGGATATTCTCAAGGTTAAAGTTGATTTCCTGTAATCGAATAAACCATCTTACAATAAAGTCGTTCCAGGAACGCAACTCAGCAATAATTTCGTTACTAAGTCGTCTACTTTAAAATGTATAATATTTGTCTGAATTGTTAATATAAATAAGTCAGATAAAATTAAATTATTAGAAGAATTTTTCACCAAGTAACAAAAAACAGAAATTGTTTAATAATGTTTGTATTTTGAGAACCATTTCCGAAGTGGAAATTGAAATGTCAATAAACTTATTTGAAACTTTAATTGTGGCTCATTTAAATTAAGTATTAATTATCAGTTAGCTTTATCAACTCTTTTTTACAGCTTTTTTTAGTTTCTTTTATTTCATTTAAGGGATTTTATAATAGTTAACCCCTAACTGGTATGCCGGGGTCATTTTAGACCCAAAAAAAATGGTTATTAAAATTCCAGAAAAAGGAGAACACATGGCAACGCCTCCGTCCAGCTATTCGTCTGTGGCGTTGAGTACATTACTTGAACGTAGTCGCTGCAGTTGACTTTGTACTTTGTTAAGTGTTAGACGTTGATAGGGTCAAAATTGACCCCGTCATACCTTAAAAAGGCCAATTGTCAGTGATTTACTTTTAAATAATTATGGCTAATTCAAGTGTTAGGACGAGACCCTTGACACAACAGGAGTTAGAAGACATAGCTGAACAGATTGGTGACAGCGATTTCGACATATCTGATGCAGAGACAATTGTTAGTGAGCATTATACTGACTCTGAAGCTGGTGATCAAACACTGGGAATAATAACGATCAAATCTTAGGTACCGAATCGAGTAGTGAGGATGACAGTAGTGATAACGAACAGCAAAGTTACTATTACGGGAGAAAAAGAAAAAAATGGTCAAAGCAAGCTCCTGCGTCGAGCCGAACTCGTGCAACAAATATCGTGTCACATGTACCAGGACTTGCTGGACCAGCACGAATAAACAAACCTATGACTCCTGCTGAAGCATCCGAACTGTTAGTTGATGATAAAATAATTGACCAGATTATTGAGAGAACCAACGAAAAAATAACCAGTTTGCAAACAAATTATGGAGATAACGCTTTAGGATGCAGTACAATAAACCATGTTGACAAAATTGAAATGTTAGCATTTTTTGGTCTTCTGTATTTGGCAGGCGTGTTCAAATCAAACAATGAAGATATAAATTCTCTCTTTGCAACTGATGGTACTGGTCGTGATATATTCCGTTCCGTAATGACAGCAAAATGGTTTAGTTTTTTACTGACATCTTTGAGATTGAGAGATTGAGAGACCACCGTATTGTAAATGGAGATAAGCTAGCAGCAATTTCTGAAATTTTTCACCATTTTGTAAATAACTGTCAAACTAATTATTCGTGTGGAGAATACGTAACAGTGGATAAAATACTCGTCGGTTTCCGTGGAAAATGTAAATTTAGAATGTATATAAAGGGTAAGCCTGAAAAATACGGACTCAAAATAATGTGCTTGTGTGACGCCCGTACTCATTATCTAATCAATGCCTTTGTTTATACTGGAAAACAAGATGCAACACCTAATCCAAAAAAGCTATCCATACCAACACTAAATGTTCTTTCGCTCACTGCACCAATAGTAAATTCCAATCGCAATGTAACTGGTGACAACTGGTTTTCTTCACTAGAGCTTGTTGAAGAGCTACGCCGCTGTAAACTTACTTACGTTGGTACTATGCGGAAAAATAAAAAAGATTTGCCAACGGAGTTTTTACCGAATAATCAACGTCCGGTTTATTCATCTATTTTTGGATTTACTAAATACGTGACCCTGGTGTCCTTCTTCTTCTTCTTCTTCTAATGGCGCTACAACCCTTTGTGAGTCTTGGCCTGCTTAACAATGTTCTTCCATTCTGCCCTGTCGGATACTTTCCTTCGCCACTGCCTGATGTTCATGGTTTTAAGATCCCTCTCTACGTCGTCTATCCATCTTTTACGGGGCCTTCCTCTTGTTCTGTTTCCTTGGGGCTTCTATCTCTGGACTACTTTTACAGCTCGATTATCTGGCATTCTTTCTAGGTGACCAAGCCAGTTTAGTCTTTGTGACTTTACAAATCTGACAATATCTGCGCTCTGCATTAGTTCATCCAGCTCGTGGTTCATTTTAATTCTCCACGAACTATCGCTGCATTGGGTTGGTCCAAATATCTTCCTTAGTAAGACCCTGTTGTCCTACGTACCGAAAAAAAGCCGATCCGTTTGTCTAGTGTCCAGTCTCCATCATAACAACAAAGTATTGGAGACAGCTAAGAAACTACCGGATATTATAGACTTTTACAACATTACCAAAGTTGGGGTGGATGTACTGGATCAAACTTGTGCCAACTACAAAGTAGGACGGCGTACTAGAAGATGGCTACCAGCTATTTGGTTTCGGATCATGGATGTTGCTGGTGGCAATGGACATGTTTTATATAACGCTGCTAATCCAGAATCTGGGTTGACACGGCAAAAATTCTTGATTGATTTAGGTAAACAGCTAATACCCAATCACTTAGTTCGGCGTGATGTTATGGTAAATATTCCCAAAGAATTGAGAGAACTTATTCGTCGAGTTGGCCACATCCCGGTAGACTACCAAAACCAGGCAAGGCAAAGAGCTTCTAAACGTGGGAGATGTTATATTTGCCCACATAATGATAATAAACAATCACTTAGATGTAATAAGTGTGAAAAACATATATGCAAAAACCATTGTGTTACATCAAATTTTTGTAGTAGGTGTAATATTGAGTAGTTATCATCATGTTCATACTTGTTTGTTAAATTTTTTGTATATAATTAAATATTTATCATTTGGTTTTTGATCCTTTATTTAAACATTATTTAATAGGAATTTATTACTTTTTGAAAATACACGTGTGTTTTTTCGGTATTTTTTGAGATTTTTTAAGTCAACCCCATATATTTCTTTCTAGCAATAAGTGATATAGAATTTTTTGGTTTATGCAGTGTTATAATCATTAATATAATACTTTTTTATTATAATTTGCTTAATTTTTTGTTTATTTACACAAAAAAATCCAAAGGTCAAATATGACCCCGCCATACCTTATATGTATTTTTTTCTTGTCATACCAGTTAAGGGTTAATGAAAGATGTAAAATACGCCAGTTTGCTAGAGTACGTCCGATGTAAACCTCCAGGAAAAAAGAGAAAACTTTGCTGATGCTAAATTGATTTTACTACACGCTGTACAGAAAGTTCTGAATAACTCAAAATGTATTCATTTATTTCAAAACAGCAGAATAAAGATAAAATTCATTTTAACCTAGAATGTAGACAAAACTATGTTTTAACAAAATTAAGTAAGTTTTTGCTTGAGTAACAAAGTTTTCATGAAATAGCCTACAAAACGTTGTTCCTTTGATAGAATTTCGTATTGCAATGTATACATAGACAATAAAAGTTTCATTAAGTTTGAAACCAAGTTAATAGCAGTAACAATATATTCCCCTGGATATATGACCCAGAATTAATCTCATACACCAATTTGGAAGTTTTGAAACCCAGATGAAATCCTGAGTTAATTTAAAATTAAACTTCTACAGCAATATTTCCGGAAGGCGGGTAGATATAATATATGTACGTTCTATTTGTTGGATAGATTTGAAATATTCTGAAATTAACTATAAAATTAAAATTTATTATTCTTATGATCTGACGTGGCATCTTAGAAAGCATATTTTGGTGTTGGATCATTTAAAAAGATTGATGTCTACTCTCATTTTTATTTTAGAATGATGTCAAAGAGGTTTACGAATAATTTTAATGTAGGACATATCGCTACCTTGGAAGAAAACAACATATATTGTTGTGATCTGCTTTATGATGTTTTATTATTAATTAACACTAATTTAATTAATCCAATTATTTAATTAATTAATTCACTAATTTATGCAGAGTCATACAAATCAATTACTATTAAAAATTCTCAGGGTGCCTTTTTAATTTTACTTTAATCAGTTTACTTTATATATCTCTTCTAGTGGGTTCAGTATCTCCTAGTTGCTCATAATCGGGATAGAACAGGAAACGGAACTAACATTAAAACAACATAAATATGCACAAAAATTATTATTTATTTTCAATAAGCAATACGATGAATATTAATAAATAACTTTTGTGGGCAATTATCTTTCCCAACAAACTCCTATACTCTAAATTTAATTTTAATTACAAACTATCTATTGATCTGTTTTATAATAATATCTACTAAAAAAAAATGACCATATAAAATATAATTTATTCACAAAAAAATTAACTCTTTGAAACTTGGAATCTTAGTTCGTATGCTTATATTTGATTTTATCTTTACAATATCTTAAAATTTTCTTTCATTCAAAATATTTGACTGACCTTTATTTTTTACACCAATGATGTCTTCTCTCGATCAAACCACAGTTCCTTCCTTGATTGATTATGTTACCGGCAGACCAGAAGAGAAGACGTGTTTTCGTGTAGTCAATCTGAGTACCAGTGTTTTCGTTTGTTAGTGAAAAAGGTGGAAGCTGAGAGCAGATAAAATCGAGAAGATTAATACCTCTTTTGAGTCTGCATAGTCCACGAGATATAATTGAGAAAGAAAGGAGACTTTGTGAATAAAGAGTACCGGTACAAAAGAGGCTTGGGCTTGTGTTTTCGGAGGAGTAGTTTGCTGGTATGCGGTTTGGATCGATGCTGACAACGGGAAAGATTTGATGGTAGCCGGACATAATCAATCAAGGAAGGAACTGTGGTTTGATCGAGAGGAGACATCATTGGTGTAAAAAATAAAGGTCAGTCAAATAATTTGAATGAAAGAAAATTTTAAGATATTCTAAAAATAAAATCAAAGTATAAGCATACGAACTAACATTCCAAGTTTCAAAGAGTTCATTTTTTTGTGAATAAATTATATTTTATATGGTCATTTTTTTTAGTAGATATTATTATAAAACAAATCAATAGATAGTTTGTAATTAAAATTAAATTTAGAGTATAGGAGTTTGTTGGGAAAGATAATTGCCCACAAAAGTTATTTATTAATATTCATCGTATTGCTTATTGAAAATAAATAATAATTTTTGTGCATATTTATGTTGTTTTAATGTTAGTTCCGTTTCCTGTTCTATCCCGATTATGAGCAACTAGGAGATACTGAACCCACTAGAAGAGATATATAAAGTAAACTGAATAAAGTAAAATTAAAAAGGCACCCTGAGAATTTTTAATAGTAATTGATTTGTATGACTCTGCATAAATTAGTGAATTAATTAATTAAATAATTGGATTAATTAAATTAGTGTTAATTAATAATAAAACATCATAAAGCAGATCACAACAATATATAACGTCAAAATTAGACAATTTTTAGAAATGGTCATTTAAAAAATCGATAAATTTTAAAATATAAAACGTTACCCGTACCTCCAAATAGGCTAATATCTTGGCTTTGCTGTTTACTAGCCTGTAAAAAGTCATAGTAAATCAGGCTTATTTTAGGTTTTAAAAGTTTTGAGTTAAGCCATTTTTCTTTAAAAAAATGTGTTCTAGAATTAAAATTTAGATTAGAAATTAGCTTCAGAACAATATTAAAAATTAGATATATAAAAACATTGAACTTCTTTATTAAAATTGTTGTACGTGTGTTTTACAAATCGATACGCCAGTTGTAAAGAGTAAAAAGTCTGAATTTTAGTGAATGAAGTATTGGAAAGTGCTTCAATAACCAATATTTACCTGTTCCAAATGGTATCAACTCTATAATAACGTTTTGTGAAGACGTCACACATATTTTTTATCATAAAATTATATTTATTTTAATTCGAAAGTGTAACAATTCGAGTTGTTTCATTTTGTAACTGATTTGTTTTCCTAGAGATATATTTTTTCAGTTCCAAACCGTAACATTTCTAAATTTTACACTTTAAAATTGGGAACATTGCTTAGACTTGGTTGACTTTTTGAGTTTGACATAGCCAATTACAGTTCCGTAGGTGACTTATGATTTTACACATTTGACAAAGAGTTCTTCAAAATTATGCAAAGTCATTTGCATAATTTTGAGTATTTTGAAAATTTTTACTAAAATATATCAAAAACGTGATTTTTTAATAAGATTTGAGTGTATTTTATAAGGTAACGAAGGTAATTTAGTTAAAAAATAGATGTATTTCTAATGTTAATCTAATTTATAAAAGGGGTGAATATAGTACAATATCAAAAGCTACTTAACCTAACTTTTTATTTATTCTATTTCAGAATGAAAATGTATTACACAAAAGTGATGCAGAAAATAAAGGAAAAGCTATTTTACAATCATCAACTACTCAGAATGTTACCACACACAGTTAATCAGAATATTTCCGAAGGATCTGAATCAGTTTTTTTTGTGGATCAGATGAAAAAAAATTGTATTGTAAAGCAATTGCCTCATATAGCGATGGGTGTATTTTTGCTTCTTTTGTTATACTGACATAGTGACTGGGAAGTTTTATTTCTCTGTTTTTCAATTTTCGCTCAATGCAGGCATGTATGGAATCTACCTTCATTTCGGTATGCCCAACTTCTAAGTACTTCTGGTAAACCCGAACCCCATAGAACATACTAAAGTTTAGTAATGCATTTGCCATAACTTTATTTCGGTTTTGAGCCATGCATCCATCAGATGTCTGTCTAATCAGCCGTGATGCACTTGTCTTTCAAATATTGAATCAAACTGGAAGTGAACGTTAATGCAATTCGTTCATTGTTCTGATCTTCAAAAAACCAATAGCATGTAGCATGCTTGGATGCCAAATTATAAACTGTAAAATTGTGACATGCCAGTTTAATTTTATAATGAAAAGCATTAGCATTTGTGAAAGGTACTAGCTTAACTGCTTGAAAATCCATTTAAAGGATAATTATATCGCCTTTAAGAGCACGTTCCTTTTCTGCTTCTTTTTCGGATCGAGCGTGGTTCTTAGGTTTTTGATGTTCCTGCCACTCTTCCTTTGCCAAATTTACTGAATGATATGTTGCACATAGATTGCATTGATCTTTTTTTTACATTAAACAATGAAATATTTTCATCTTTTATGATATTAAAAAAAGTTTTTCGGCTCAAAGGCGAGGACTATATTTCTTGACATCTAGTTGTATGAAAGTTATATACATCATGTATTTTTAGAAAAACAGGCTAGATATAATTTGCTTGTATTCTTTCTACTATTGAGGGAGCCTTGTAACTGGTTACCTACATTCGAGGGTTGGAAATCTTTTCATTCCAAGCCTTACTTCAAAGGACTTGTGAATGGATGTATCTCCATAGGTTTGGTTCGTCAGTGACCGTTGAAGGATAAGGATTTTTAATATAAGCAAATATAGCTCCAGAGAAATAAAATCACCTTTGAGTTTATCGATTTATAATTAAATCTTTTTAGAGTAGAGAGGCCCAACACGGCCGTAGCGTACTATACGATATCAAAAAATTCTTTCTTTATAACACGTAAGCGAAAACCGTTATGAGAAAAATGCCCGATTTCAGCTGAGAGAAATATTTAATACGTGAATTGAGAGTGTTTAATAATTCGATGTCTCAAGCAAGGGCGATGTGTGAGAATGAACTGAACCGATAAATCACTACTTGATGCGTGAAGACTACTCCTATTTTATTTAGGTGTGAAAAAATATTTAAGAGGGTCAGGCGCCAATGAGTCGGGTGTCGCGAACAAACTTGATGAAGTGACTATTAGTTATTCTACACTAAGAAAAGTTTAAAAAATTACATTTTTATTTTATATTTTAAAACAATATGTTCATATCTGGAACAACTATAGTGAGATGGCATTTTTGGGAGCATATTCAGAAATTCCTTTAAAATAGTTATTTGGATAGTTTCTCCTCTTTCTGGCCGCAATACATTACGTAAGCCGTAGATGCTTTCTTTTACCCAATTTTGTATCATTCTGTATCTAACGCCCAAAATCTTTAGAAACATCTCTCTACATACTTGCCAATTTTTATCGTCAATATTTAACACATACTCAAGCGTATTGTTGCGTCTTGAATCAGTCTCAACAGTGCATCGTTTTTTGGCTATTTTTTTAACATTGCAACAAACAAATGTCTTACTAAAATTGAGTGTAAATTCTTGGCAATGCCTTGTTTTAGAACGTTTATACCCCTCTTTATTGCACCCTTTTTTGATTTTCCGTTCTTCGTTTGGTGTATCTTGTACCATTGTTTTCCCACTCTTTCTAAATCCTACGTATGATTTTCCTTCCAACCTTAGTTGTTTATTAATATTTCGCTTCCATTGACTAGGTTTAGCTTTTATTTTGAAGTTATACTTCTATACGCACGGTTGGCGTTGGAAATTTGCATGGAAGTGAATCTGTGAAACCATTACATATGTAAGATAATGAGTAAGAGAGAGACATAAGATATATTTTCCCTCTCTTCCTCTCTCGAGAATAAAAATGTTCCTTTTGTATATATTTAATATTATAAATATATTATATTATATATAATATTATATATATATATATATATATATATATATATATATATATATATATATATATATATTAATATTATTATTTATGTGATATGTTTTGTATTATTTATTAAATGTTCATACTTATTTTAGGCTTTTGTATTTCAAAATAATCACTGTATGACAGACAACTGTCAATTTTGAAATCCGTTAGTATCATGTCTAATTGGCAAATCTTTTACGTGTTTGGTTCATACGCTGGTGTACGTGAGTTCGAATCCTAATGAATTTCCTTTTTTATTTTTGAAATATTTAAAAACCTCACGTTAATGTTATTAAATATATGTAATATACGCAAAAATGCTAAATTTTAAAATAAAATGAAAATTTACAACATTATACGAGTTGTTGGTTTTTTATTTTTTTCTTCGTAAAGTAAGTTATGTATATTGGCAGTTTTAAATACTTATGAATATTGCGTTTTAATTTGTATTGTATTACTATATTGAATTATGTTGCAGTGTATTGTATTGTAATTTTTATATTAATAACAAAATAAACAATGAATTTTACTGCAGAGTATGTGTAAAAATTTTTTTTTGCATTTTTGCATTCAACTCCTTTTATACTTATATGAAAATAAAAATATATATTTTCATTAAAATATTCATACAATCCTTTATTTACTATACTCCTATTACAGGTTACTAATACTGTTTATATACAGCAAACGATGCACCATATACCTATATACCTAATTCTTTTTCTCTTTCTGCTCTCTCTTACCTATAGCATTAAATATCTAATGATTGTGCAGATTGACTCCCATATAAATTTGTAACCGCGAACGCGTGTATAGAAGTATTTCTATAGAAGTACTGTAGAAGTATAGAAGTACTTCTACCGGCAGTCCCACTGGACTGCCACACCCGTTTTTTGTTTTTTTATATGACCTTTATTCATATTATAATTATCGGGATCATTTTCACAATCAGATTCCGAATCTTTGTCTTCATCGAACACTGGGATGTAGTCTATATCGTATCCATCTTTATTTTCTATTAACGTATTAACCGAAAATAGATCTTGTTCATTATTGTTAAATGACTGGGAAGGTAGGTTTAATACTAAAGTCTGTGATGATTGTGGAATAATTTCAGAAAATAATTGATTATATCTGAGCAATCAAATTCATTTAATTTGTCGCTTATATCGGAACTTTTGGTCTCCTGCTGTTCTACCATTAAAGCTTCATTTACCGATGAAGCTTCATTATTTACCGGCAATGTTATTATTTGTACAGAAGTATCCTGCGGTCCTTTTTCGTCACATATTATTTGATCCAAATTTATTGACTGTTTTACAGTAGGCGAGTTTTTTCTATAGAACTAAAATCTAAATTAGTTGTATTATATTCCTCTCTATTTAAATTTATGGTTGATGATATCGGTTTTTGATTGTTGGTATTCTTCAAATGAATATCCTGAACATGTACCCAATTACCCGATACTACGACCAATATGGGAGGATTATCTGAAAGTTTCAATGTCTTTTCGGGTGGTAACTAATGCCGCGAAAAACGAAAAATGGAAAAAATGTCAGATAGGACATTATGCATGTACAAAGGCACCATAAAAATGTGGGATAATTTGTTTTATAATATGTACCATTTTTCTTGTTATCAGCAATGCCAATTTTGTTTGTAGGTATATGCCTTGGTATTGTTGTGTTAACTTCGACATTCACTTTTAACGTAGACCAAATTTAATCATAATCATCACGAATATTTGGATAACAACCCACAATTCATCGTGTCAGTTCATGTACAGCCTATAGTTGACCACTTTTGTTTGAAAATTGTATGAGACTTATGTACTGCTCCGGAACCTAAGTAAGGACCGCTTTTATTAGACTTTTGTTATTTATTTTTTGACAGAATGGAAATTGTCTCCATTATTCTGTGTCTGTCAGTTAATTTAAAATTTGTGGTTAATTGAATTAATGTTCTGTAGTTTTTTTTGCATTACGATACATGGAAATAATTGCCCTTTTTTGTCGACATATTCCCAATATTAACATATGCCTACACAGACATTTGCCTTATCTGCAGTGCTACTCGTAGAACCAGTTTTGATTCTGCAGTGATAGAACCTAATTTTAAACATAATCTTAACTTCTTTACAAGAATGCCACAACTCAAAATAATTTATTATTCACAGAAAGTATTATATTACATTACTGTGTTTTTGAAAAAGAATGGCATATCCCAAAATAATACACTGTTCTACAAGAAACATGCATAGCTATCTACATAGCTCAAAAAGATGCAGTGTTTCACAAGAAAAGTATGTCCAATTATCACAAAACCTGGAAAGCAATTGAAATATAACAATACAGTGCAAATTTGTAAGCAAAACTTTTTAAATAACAATAACTACACTTCTGACATCTAACAGCCATAGGCATAAACTAACTTTATAGCGTTCTTACACAAAAAAAATATACAATATTTGAAATCTGTTCACTAACATAGTCCATTTCTACTTTTTTTTTTTGAGATATACCGGTCTTCTTTCAAGATATCGATATAAACTTAGCATATAAAATTGTGAGAAATTGCAAATTTTATGCAGCAAAATAGTCATTTAATTTTCCATTCTAGGAGTCAGATATTTGTTATTTGTTTACTATTGCTGCCTAAAAATATTATTGATTTTGTTGTTTTATTTATTTAATAAAATAATAAATAAGAATCTATAAAATTCTGAATATTGGCTATAGAGATACTGTATCTCTTTTGTATATTAGGAACTATATAGATTATTAAGATATACAGGGTCACATAAAAGTTATTGCTTTCTGAATTATATCAAATTAAAGGATTTTTAAAATACGGGAATTAAACTATTTAGATTTTTTTAAACCGTTACTGACCAAAGATAGAGTTTAATTAAACAAACCTGTGTATGTCAATAAGTATTTGTTTCTCAAGAAATTACTCAGTTTTTTGGGCTGGTCTCTGTTCTCCAAATTTTAAACTTTTTATAAGTCAAGATAACGCTTGACTCTGTCGTTTGTTTTGGTATCTTTTAATATGTTTTATTTGTAAAACTCCATTCGATTATTTCATTTCACTTCCTATTAATTTTTAATCAAAATATCCAATTATGTTGGTAAACTGTGGACATATTATTTTCTGTTTAATATATTCGCTTATACAGAACACATTAAATACATTAATGCGTTGTAGTTTGTAAATGCCTACAACGATTTTAGGGAGCACCTCTAATTATTAATTTAACTTGTCATTAATTACGACCTGAGCTTAACGTGCACAACCTGCACGTGTTGCAGCTTGTCAGTACAAAGATGCGGTTTTGTAATATGAAGTTAAAGGTCGCTTCTAGTTTGCATAACAATTGTATTTGTTTTCGGTAATTATTTAGGAATGTTGAATAGGAATTAACCGCCATGGTAGAACAGGAGTTTGTTCTGCCATGCTAGATGCTTGTTTAACTGATGTGACGAATTGCGTATTGTTATGTATACAAACGAGTACATTATTATTATGCATTGGTGTATGAAATTTATTTTGAAAAGATGTCCCAATATTTTTTTGGGATTTTAAAATAAAAATTTTTATTATGCAATTACACTAAATACGTCATAACAAAACGGTGACTTTTAAATAGATTTAGCTGACTCCACTTATATTTTTGGGAATACTTTTTGTTTTGTGTAAAACTAGAGACCGCTCGTTAAGAATTAGAATAATAACGAAGAAAAATAGGTGACTTAACTCATTGCCCATTGCTGTTATCTGTACAGAAAAACTACAATTACCTTTGAAATATGGTGTTAAATTGTAGCAAGCAGTAGAATAGTAGCATCTGCGCGTCGCGAAGCAAAGACCTATGCACGAAAAAGGGACGTCCTGATAAACTCGAGATGATTACAGTACGCTGTCTCGATTAAAAGTGTCATGAGATAGGCAGGAAACCCTCTGACGACCGTTCTTAGGTGGACCGTAGGGTAGGTTCGTGAGACAAGTGTACCCCCATAAATCAGCGCTATTGTATGGTGCTTTTGAATGGCGATAATTCAGCTAAATGGTCACAGAAATTTGTTATGTTGTAAAGTTTTCTGTGATTTGCTGCGAAGTTTTTAATATAACAGGGACAAGTCAATTTCTTTGAACTTAAAAACAGATTACATGTGTTAGCCAGTTTGACAATGAGATTTTACCGAATAGAAGAAAATAATATACTGTAATCTTTTAAAGTAAATAGGTAGTTAGAATATATAATTAAACAAGATCATATTGTAATACAGTAATAAAAATATTAAATGTAAAATATGTAAATAAATACTAAATACTTTCCCAAACACTTTTAATCTTAGACAATAATATATAAGTAAAATATATGGAGCCATCATAAAAAATTAGACTTCTTTTTGTTCTTCTT
This sequence comes from Diabrotica undecimpunctata, assembly GCF_040954645.1. Classification (NCBI taxonomy): domain Eukaryota; kingdom Metazoa; phylum Arthropoda; class Insecta; order Coleoptera; family Chrysomelidae; genus Diabrotica; species Diabrotica undecimpunctata. Next base: position 175,617,517 of record NC_092803.1, on the reverse strand, counting down.
ATCTCCTTTTTTCTTCTCAGACATCGGATTGGGATTCCTGTTCTTTCGTTACCCATTTTTCCTACGCCTTTCTATTTAAGGAATTAGTGAAACATGATTAATATAATAATAATCATATAATTATTCCGTACTTAGCTAATGTACATACTATGTTAATAAATACTATATTATACCTTTATTATAATTCAGTTATTGACAGACATGAAATACATAGTGTATACATCTTACAAATAAAAATATCTACCTACTATGTTAATAAATACAACTATGGTAATATGTATATTTTTTTAATCAATACGTTAGGACATAAACCCGATTCAACACCTCGGGGGTTTAGATCCTCTTAGTGATTGTTTTACTATATTTTTATTTTTTTTTTATTTTTTTAATATATTTCTTATAATCCTTTTTTTTATTTATTTTTTTAAATTATTTTTTTAATTCATTTTTTTTTAATCTATTTTTTTAATCTATTTTTTTAAGTATTTTTTTATATTCCTTTTTTTAATCTTTTTTTTTTAAATTTTTTTCTAAACATAGGTTACAAATCTAACTACTGGCATACTTTACTATCAGACAAAAAGTTTATCAAGCAGTCAAACAGTTTCTTTTCATTAAGTGATAATTTCTATTTTTGGCAATCGTCTTTAACTATTCAATAATTTTCCCTATACTCCCCCTATTTCTTCTATCCAATCTGTCTATTTCCATCTGGATACTACCCTTTTCCTTTTCTTTTTTCTTCCCAATTCTCATTTTCATACTATTAATATGTCCGAACCAGAACATTTGCTTTTTCATTTAAGGATATATTGTCCATAATTATGAAAAATGTAATCCTACAATTTGCCAGGTACTTAATCAGCAGCTAGGTAGACAACTCAAGAGGGCTAACCGATTGAGCTAATTTTTGAAATTTTTTCAGAAGAATAGTAATGCTCAAGATAGTTATTGCATTAGTGAGCATAGCAGTTATTCAACCACACACACAAGAACAACAGTGGGTTACTTTGGCATTCTAGTGATCTATAAGTCACATACGGCTTTATTTAAAAGAATTAGATTTAGGTTTGTACATGCATCTTCGTTTTAGATTTATTTAGTTTTGACCATCTAAACTTTACTTTTGTGTTTCTTTATTACTTTACTTTATTTCCAGACTATCCAAAATGACTTACAGTATACAGACCTAAGAGCCAACGGAAATGAATCATTACTTTCAATTCACTTTAAACTACACTAATAACTACTACATATTAATATTTAGCATGTTTTTATTATAATTTTTTTTTTGTTCCTTAATACCTTTATTGTGCGCTGTTTAATAGGATCCTTTGTTCCAGGTTATGTTCATCCCAAATCACATACCCGCCATCCACACACATCGAGTGCCCACAGACGATCCATCCGAGCTGACATCCGAACAAACCTAAGCCATGACGATGTCGAATATTCCGACGTATATTCAAAACAAGGCGACCAGCTCGTCCTGGAATGTGCAGTCAACATCAATTTTAGCACCAGCATTTGGTTAAAAGACGGACAAATAGTGCAAACTATTCTCAAAGACAATACAAATAACAAAAGAGTGATCGGACATAGATTTTTAGTGGATGTTAGTGGAAATTTATTAATAGACAATGTGAGGTTAGAGGACGATGGAAAGTGGCAATGTGAGGCGGAAGATGCGTTTGGCTTTGTTGTCCAGGGAAAGCCAATACAGTTAACGATTCTAGGTAAGATATTATTTTTACACATTTTTCTATGTTACCATGAAAGGAAGATTTCCATGAGATTTTCGTGAGGATATAAACATTTTTCTTAACAGTACAGTTTCTTATATATATATATATATATATATATATATATATATATATATATATATATATATATATATATATATATATAGGTTCTTGAACTCATAAGTGGAGCATAGAGCTTTAGTGAAAACGCACCATCGGGTTCTGTTTTGCGCTAAGGCCTTCACCTCATTCCAAGACTTTCCTTGGCTTCTTATCTCGTCCATGATGGATCTTCTCCAAATTTGTACTGGGCGACCTCGTTTTCTTCGTCCTTTAGGATTCCACTTCTAAGAGTGTGACCAATCCAACCCCACTTTCTGGACTTTAGTTGATGTTCTACCCTTTTTTATTCGGTCAGGGGTAGTAGATCTTCATTTCTGATGATGTTAGACCAAAAAATATGAACAATTCGTCATAGACAGTCATTAATAAAAACCTGCAGTTTATCTGTAAGGGTTTTTGTCACTTTTCAGGTTTCACATCCGTAGAGTAGAACAGAATATGCGAATTTTTCTCCTTGTAAGTAGTATACTCGCCAGATCCCCAAACAGGGTTAAGCATGCTGAATGCTTGTTGAGCTTTTTGTATCCTCATACGAATATCGTCCTCTGTACCTCTGCTTTCTGTTATGGCACTTCCAAGATACGTAAAGTTTTTCACATTTTCAATCTGCAGATAGTAAATAGCGTGTTGTTTCTTGCATTTACTCTTATGGATTTGGTTTTACTAATATTGATTTTTAAACCTACTTTATTGGCTTCAGTCGAAAATGTTTTAAATTGATCAGCCACATCTTGAAACCTTTGTTCTAATAGGCAGATATCCTCGGCGTATTCCATATCGCTTAGGTGTGTGCTTAACGTCCATTGTATCCCTCTTGTGTCGGAGTCTAGTTTGGAGAGAACATAGTCTACTGCTATGTTAAAAAGAAACGGAGAAAGCACGCATCTCTGTCTGACTCCAATAAGTATGTCAAGTTCGTCGCTGTTGATTCCATTGTGTATCACTTGCCTCAGTGTACAGTGACTTTATAATGAAAATTATTTAATGCGGGATGTTTCTTAGCTCTAAAATTTTCCATAAATCAGCATGAGATAAGCTGTCGAAGGCACGCTCGAAGTCAACAAAACCATGTATAGGAGCGTGTTTCATTCAACCAATTGTTGGATTATAACCTTCACAGTATTATTGCAGGAGAAATCTGGTATAAAGCCTGCTTGGCCAGCTATAAATTCAATCTTGTTTGTTAATATTTTAAGTATGATGGTTGTGAAGATTTATTGCGGTAATGAAGTTTATTTCTCTCCAATTTTTGCACTGTGTGAGGTTGTCCTTTTTTGGAAGCTTAATAAATGAGGTTTGTTCCCCACACCTCTCGGATTATGGGGAGAAAATGTGTATCAGTTAGATGCGGATCAGTTTTAAGTATTTCGGCAGCAATGTAATCGATTACCGGTGACTTGTTATTTCTTAGAGATTTGCTGTTATTATCTCCGTTTTAGAAGGGGTCTCGCAAGATATACGCAAGTCTAAATTTTTTCGAGTTTTCGACAACTTCATCTGCGTTTTCCCTGGGCGTGTCTAGCATCTCCAGAAAATGCTCTTTTTATCTCTCTACTTAGTCATTTGTTGTAGTAAGTAATTCGCCTGTCTTGGATCTTACAATGTTTGAACAGTTGGGCTCATTTTTTGTTAGTTATCCAGTAATTTGGTATAGCTCTCTAGTTCTGTTGTGTTGTGAAGCTATTTCAGCTTGTTTTATAAGTTCTTCAGCCCACCTTCTTTTGTCTTTTCTTGAATTTCTTTTAACTGCTTTATTTATTGCTTCATATTCTTGTTGTCGGTTCGCTCTTTCTTCTACAGTTCATGCTTGCAAAATATCTTTCTTTTGCTGTTTTCTTTCCTCGATAAGATTTCAAGTTTTACCTGATATCCATTCTTTGCTATATTTCTCTTTTTCATCCAGTTTATGTTTAGCTATTTCTGTCAAAACATCTGCCAAATCTTCCCAGCTATTTACTTCACGTTCTCTTGTTTTAAGTTGGAGTTTCTCCCTAAACATGCATCGCCCTGGAGCCGTTTTTAATTTATCTAGATTGTATGTTGGTCTGTTTGTATTTTGCGTGATTTTGTTTTTTGCCATCTTGATTTTAACGGTACCGATTACGAGATGATGGTCACTTGTGATGTCTGCTCCTCTTTTATTACGTACATCAAGAAGAGATGATCTCCATCTGTTTGGTATGGCGATGTGGTCTATTTGATTGTCTCTTATATGACCTGGTGCAGTCCATGTAACCTTGTGGATATTTCTATTTAGGAAGATGGTTCCACCAATAACTAAACTATGATTGGAACAAAAATTTGTAAAACGCTCTCCGTATTCATTCATCACTCCCAGGCCATCTTTGCCCATTACGGTTTCTAAGTTTATTATTGTCTTCTCCAACTTTAGCGTTTATATCGCCCATTACTATTATTATATCGCCTTGGTTTACTTGTTGGGTTGTTTGTTCTAGTTGTTCGTAAAAAAGTCCTTATCTTCGGGGGGAGATGTGTTCGTGGGAGCATAGCACTGAATCACTGTTATCTTACGGTATCTGGTATAAAATTTGGCAGTCATAATTCTATTATTATTGGGTTTCCATGAAATAAGACTTTTTTTGGCTTGTTTGCTTAGTAGAATACCCACTCCGCTCTCGTGACTTCCATTTTCTTTACCACTGTACAATAGGAGTTCTGTTTGGGTATTGTGTTTACTCTGTATGGTATGGACACATACAGAGGATGGACGACAACAGATGGCCAAAAAGAGCTATGGAATACAATCCAAGTAATAGAAGGAAACGAGGAAGACCAGCCAAGTCTTGGATACAAGGTGTTATGGAAACCATGAAAGATAGAGCCATTGATGAAGACACCTGGAGAGATAGAAAAAGATGGCGATCGAAATGCGGGAAGCGGCAGAAGCTGTAGGATCCCCGCTTATATATATATATATATATATTGTGTTTACCATTGCCTAACCATCTTACTTCTGATAGACAAACAAAGCTTAATTTATAGCTATCTAATTCTTTTACTGCTTGAGCTAGTTTAGAAATGTCATACAGAGTTTTAACATTCCAGCAACCAAATCGTGTCCGTGTTTTTGGTGATGCCAAGGTCGTCAACAACTGATCCGTCCGGTTTATTTCTACCAAAGTTTCAGTAATAACATGAAATTAAGATGGATATGTTATTGGCCTTCCGCACCCGAGTCTGGTGCCGGGGCTGCCGCCGTTTATACTCGGTCGGGGAAGAGTATGTATGAGAAAAAAATATAGTGACCCGTCTGCTTTCGGAAACCTAATCGCCATTCGGAGTCAGAAGAAACATAAGTTAGCTAAGAGAGGCTAATAAAAAAGATTAAACCATTTCACTGAAGACATGTTGAAGAAGAGTAAAATATGAAGGCACTAATGATTCGCCAGTGATTTTCATAAGAGTATGAGTATTGATACACTTTGTGTTCCCGCTCATACTTCGGCGTGTTGACTACAGACTCGTCCAGCATGCCATAGCATGGAGAATAAGGTGCAAGGAATTTTACAATGTAGGCGCCCTAAACTTCATGGCCTGAAGCTTGGTACATTACTTGTATGAATATTAAATCTGAAACCACGAGTTCATTATGTCCTTGTTGATCAATATTTATCTCATTTGCCTACATTGTGATTTGATTTCGGCAATGTTTATTATAAGTTATTTTTGTATCTCTCAGAAACATCTTTACGCAATTTGTTGTATAGAGAACAAAATATTGCGCATTAAATAATGGCACGAATACCTTGTTATTTCTGTGTAAAGATTTGTGCTTCGGTCATTTAGGTATTTACAATTTAGATACATTATTCTGACACTAATACATATTTTGAGAAAAAAACTAATAACAATATTATCTTATAACGAAATATGCTTGCTTGGTATAATACAGATCATGCTACGCCGGTCAGATACAGCTTTAACTGAAACTTGTCGCATTACCGCGAGGTATCTGATTAATCTCAATGCCCAATCGATTAAGTGTACTATTTGGCCAGGATAGAAGGCCTAACATTAGACATTAAGTAGCAGATCGTTACACATACACACAAACAAACATGCACGCTCTCTATAGCAGACAATACGCCCACCAAGGCCTGATTCCAGGTAAAGTTTTCTGCTTACCACTGAAGATCTGATTGAACCAGCGCTTGAGACTAGAGATAAGCTTGTAGAGAACTGAAAGTGGCAATAGAAATGAATTAATGGTGCCCTTTAAGAACCTCCCACCTATACACAAAGAAGGATGGGCGACTTAGCAAGCGCTCAAGAGACTTTGTGCTGGGGTGACAACATCGAGAGCTAACCGAATAAAATGAGGCTTTCCTTGTGAGTCGGCCCTATGCGACTATGTAGAAGAATAAACTACAAAACACTTCTGCTTCTGCTTTGTCCGTTATGCTATGCCTGCTTTGCGCTGTACGAAATGCCCTTGACATCGTCAATTTTCTAAAAATTGTATAGCAGTCCTATTTTTATTTTTGTCTTGCCCTAATTTTATATATACACCTTTTATAATGAACTTGAACATGTACATGATGCATCTGACACAAATAAATAAATAAAATCTCGATTTAGCAAATGATGTCTACTTGAAAATATTAAGTTTTAAACATAGTTAATTTCTGCTTGAATGTCCCACACGAACAATTGTTTTTTAGTAATAATATCACTTTTTTACTTAAGCTCTTGAAAATATAAAACGAAAATTCATTAATTAACTAAACTTTTGTTAGCGAAATCCCAAAGCTTATCTTCATTAACACACACGAGTTCAAGATGGCGAGCACATCGTAACAGGAATTGCAGGGCGATAACGAATTAAAGGAACAGAACAACAGAATAGAATGGCATACGGAGAGTGTGGATTATCTACGACTCAGTAGATTATAATTAAAATATGTATTTGTGCATATAAATGTGACTGGAACAAATGGTCGGTAGAGGCAAGGTTGGGGATGCTGGGGGCATCGCCTCTATTATGCATGCGTATACGAATACTACGATACTATCTTGCACAGGACAGATATTTAATTTATTTGACGAGCACGGTAGCGTAAAATTTATACTGACATTTTAAGTAATTGGTAATAGGAAGGGAAATTTTATGAAAATTGCATATTCGCATAAAATTAAATAGGCTTTTTTCATTAAAAATAAGAATTAGTGTATTTTATTCGTATTTAATAATAAAAATGGTAAAATATACATAGAGCAAACCGCAAGTTTATATGATAAGATCAAGGCAAGAAGAGCTTAACGACAACGACAAAAGACTGATTGAGATTTGCAAATATAATAAAAAGATAACCAACGGTTTCTTTATACATAACGACATATATAAATATACGGAGACTCAATCAATTCAAAATATGAGACGAGTAATACAGGGTGTTTCAAAAAGGTATGTCATAAATTAAATCACGCATTTCGGGTACAAAAATAAATTGATTGATCTCAACTTACCTTAGTACAAAAGTCTAAACAAAAAATGTTGTTTTTTTGCTTTATCTCACTAAACTACTTTTGTAATAAAAATGAACACGTTACTTTCTTGTTCTGAAAGCATTTTTCATACAAAGGAAACAACAAAATATAAGCGCACAGAAAAATATTAGGGGTGGTGTGCAGTCCTAAATCCCCCTAAACTTCGGAGTACGTTCAAATCAAATGAATTTTGTGGCATCATTAGTTTAACAAATTATTTTAAAAAAATTTTTGCCTCATCACTTTTTCGAAAAACTAGATTTTTCCTAGTTGGCCATAAAATTACAATTAGTTTCTACGGATACAATAATTACAAACAGTTCCATCAATAATAGTCAATAATTTGAAGCTATCATTTATTGTGTAAATAAGATTAATATTAAAAATGTTGATATTACAATGGCCTACACATTTCAGGAAATGGCAGATATGCATTTAACTTTGGGTAAGTTGGATTAGATTAAATTATGATTTCAATAAACTATCGGGAATATCGTAGGTGAATGTCAAGGAAATAGTGCAGCAGCTGCAAGCCGTTATGTAGTACATTACCCCAATCGAAATACACCCGATAGACGATTATTTCTGACCATTGATCGTCGTTTACGGGAAACGGGTACATTCCAACTGCAAGTTGCTGGCAATAGTGGTCGTCCAATAATGGATGAAACTGATGAAGACATTTTAGACATCATTGAAGAAGTCCCTGGAACAAGTACAAGGGTAATAGCTGCTCAACTAAATGTTCCTCACGTAAGGGTTTGGAGGCGTTTGAACGATCAGCTGCTTAAACCCTATCACTTAACAACTGTGCAAGAGTTATTGGTTAAAGATTATCCTAAAAGTATTGGATTTTGCGATTGGTTGTTAATGGAAAACACTGATGGCGCTCCACCGCATTACAGTAATGAAGTCGGAAATACCTTTGCAGGCAGTATCCTGGTCGATGGATTGAAAGGGACCATGACGCACCTATTTCTTGGCCACCCAGGTCTTAACCCCATGGACTTTTGCTTTTGGGGGTTTATGAAAGGGAAAGTGTATTTTGCAACAATAGAGGACGAACAACAATTTATCGAGGGTTAGAATAGTTGAAGCGGCAAATCAATTTCGTCAGAAAAATATGATTTTTCAGCGCATTCGGTTTTTCTTATTAAAACGATACCGAATGTGTAATAAAGAAAATGGGGGTCATTTTGAACATTTATTGTAATATCATATTTATAGAGGTTATAGACAGTTTTTGTACTTGTTAATTCATTTAAGAGATAGCTCAGAAAATAAAAAATATAGAAACAAAGGACTTAGACCCTGAAAGTCTGAATGAGGTAATTAAAACATATATTCATGAAGCAGCAAATGAAGCACTGGGAAAAGTTGAAAATCGGAAAAAAGGAAAACCTGAACGGTTGTCAACGGAACTAGAAGAGAAAGTTCTCAAGAAAAAACAAGCATATCACATATGGCTTCAATCCAAAGATCCTCAAGACAGAGAAATATACGCTAAATGGAATAGAGAAGTTAAAAAAGACGTGGATAAGGCGAAAAATATAAACCGGGAGGCTAAGTGTGATGAACTGGACAGATTTATGGGTGGAACAAAAGTGGCACAAGCTTGGAAAACATTAAAGCAGTTTAGGAAAAATGAGAAAAATGAAGACAACATTTCTCTCATAAAGTTAAATGAATGGGAAGAATATTATACGAAACTGCTGAAAGAGGGTAGAGTATTGTACAGATGGGAAAGGATAAGGGAATTAATAGACAACATTATCTGAATTGACGGAAACCTTAAAAGAGGTTAAAAACGGAAAAGCCGCAGGGCCTGGAGACATTCCCATAGAGCTGGTTAAATATGGGCCGACTGCACTTTTAGAATTAATAGTAGACCTTTTCAATAAATGTATGTGTGGAGACCAGGAAATTCCTAAAGATTGGAATAAATCTTATATAAGCTCCATATATAAGAGAAGGAATAAAAGAGACTGTTCCAATTATAGAGGTATTAGTGTGACGAGCTCTGTGGGCCGGTTGTACGGCAAAATATTAAAGAAGAGGGTTGAAAGACAGATACAAGATATTGAAGAACAAAGCGGCTTTCGTACCGGGAGATCCTGCCTTGATAATATATTTATCCTACGACAAATAATTAAAAAGCGTGTCGAAAGAAGTAGAGAGACCCATTTGGTATTTATAGACCTTGAGAAAGCATATGATAGTGTACCGTTAAAGAAAATGTTTGAGGTCCTCGAAAGGTCTGGATTATATTCGACGTATATTCGAGCGATATATAAATTGTACGAAAATGCAGTTAGTTGTGTAAAAATTGGAACCAGAACCTCAAATGAATTTAAAGTCACTAAAGGCCTAAAGCAAGGATGCTGTTTGTCACCGACACTCTTTAAAATATACGTCCAAGAAGCATTGACAAATTCGAGAAATAAATGTAGATTTATGGGCATCGAAGTGGGGCAAGAAACTCTGTATACATTGTTTGCAGATGATCAGGTGGTGGTTGCAACCGATGAGGAAGATATAAATTATATGAATCGAAAATTATTTGAGGAATATGCCAAATGGGGGCTTACTGTAAACATAAGCAAAACAGAATATTTAAAAATTGGAGGAAATACCACAGACCTGAGGCTTGAAAACGCAGTCATAAAAGGCTGCAACCAGTATAAATATCTAGGAAGCATCATATCAGCAGATGGCAGAGTTAAGATAGATGTACAAAACCGAATAACCCAAGGGAAAAAATGCATACGAATACTGAATTCAGTACTGTGGTCTAATAAAATAAAGATGCATGCCAAACTTCGCGTATACAGAGCAATTGTAGAACCAATTACCACATATGGTGCCAAATGTTGGACGATGACAAAGAATGAACGAGATAAAGTAGACGTTGTGGAAATGGATTATCTTAGAAGGTCATGTCGAGTATCGAGAATGGAAAGAATCAGGAATGAGGAAATACGAAACCGTACAGGAATTAGAGATACTCTTTTAGATAGAATACAAGAAAGGCAATTACAATGGTATGGTCACGTGATGAGAATGGAGGAGGAGCGGTGGCCAAAGAAAGCCTTAATGTATGTTCCGTCAGAAAGAAGGATAAGGGGAAGACCACCAAATTCCTGGAGAAGAGAAATTACAAAAACAATGCAATCTAGAGGCTTGGAAGAGGGAGATTAAAGAGATAGGAAAAGATAGAGGCTGAAATGCGGGAAGCGACAATCGCTGTAGGACCCCCGTTATATGATGATGATGATAATTTATTTAAGCCATTTATTTAGTTGCACGTAACTTTTTAAAGGTTAATGAAAAAAGCTAAAAAGGGAAAAGAAATAACTCAATAAAAACTGTTTTTTGAAAAAAGTGAAAAGCAAAAAATTTTTAAAAATAATGTGATAAACTAATGATGCCACAAAATTCATTTGATTTGAACGTACTTAAAAGTTTGGGGGAATTTAGGACTGCACACCCCCCTTAAAAATTTTCTGTGGGCTTAGATTTTGTTGTTACTTTTGTATGAAAAATGCTTTCAGAACAAGAAAGTAACGTGTCCATTTTTATTACAAAATGCTTAGGAGCTTAGTAGCTTAGGAGATAATGCAAAAAAAAAATTATTTTGTAACTTCAAAGGGTTGTAACTTTTTTTGTGTACACTTTTGTACTAAGGTATGTTGGATTCAATCAATTTATTTTTTTTTTCCTTAAATGCGTGATTTAATTTATGACATACCTTTTTGAAACACCCTGTATACCAATGGCCAGTATTTTAAGAAATACTAGCAAATACAGGACTACACTGAGTAGAAAAAGTATAAATGAATTTTAATATATCTACCCTATATTTAAATTTTTTAAATTCATACAGATTTTATAAATACAATTATTATTACCTTTTTGTATGCTGTCTGTCTAATATCCATATTTAGCCCAGTCTGGTTAAAAAAAAGGTGGAAAGATATCTGAAGCTTTTAAGACATAGGTGGGGGATACTAGATGATGAATAGATGAAAAGATACTCCTAGTTTTACCTTGCGTTTTTTTAAGCGATAATTTATGGTCACAATTTGATTTTTTGTCTATAAATTTTTTACTTATATTTTAAATAAACAATATTTATGTCATTTTTTTATGTCAAGAATATCTTAATTTTTCCGATTTTTTAATTAAAATTGATAAATAATTTACAGAGATATTTGCTAAAAAGCAGTTTTTTTGCACTAATTTATAAATTTTATTAATTTTTTTATTAACAAAATAAAATGGTAATAATATATTTAAACATCAAGGAATTACCATCTTTTAGATTTGTGCGAAATTTCCCCCCATTCAGTCAAATATTTTATAAGTTATTTAATTTGTTTATCCCTGAGGCTAATTATTTAAACTATTGAGCTTGTCCTATGCATGATGCTAAACACATTCAGAAAATTTATAGGATTCTTTAAGACTTAGACTATCTTAGAAGTTAAATGCATATTGAGTTTTCATCAAAATTATTTACAAAATAACCGTTTGAAAAAGAGGTATATTTTTTACTTATAAACAATTGTAATAACTTATATATTTTTCAAGCTTAGACTTGTACGTACAACCATTGGATAGCTGGTAAAAAAGCTCACATTAAAAAATAAAAAACCTTTTATGTCCAATAGGAAAGAAGTTAGTGACTATTTTTAAAAAAATCATATCTCCATTGTTTATAAACATTAAGAAGTAAAATTTGCACAAATTTTGAATGAAAATCTAAACTTTATATTGAAACTTATAGCTATAAAATTTATCTAATGTTTCGAAACGACGGTACTTTCGAAAGATCGACATAAGAAAGTGGAGAGGGTATCTGTTTCAGCTCCGTTTTTTTTTTCGGCATCGGAACTTTAAATTGCAACACGTAGGAAAAATTTACATTATCTCGGCTTCCTTTGCAGCTCGTCGAAATATGAATAACTACATAGTTTTCACTAAATACTTACTTTTTTTAATTTGCTCGAATGGTCTGTCGCAGTATTAATAATGATGACATAATTTTCACTCCCCATAAATCTCGAAAAATCCCGGAAAATCAACATACGTTTTTTCATTTTATATCAATTATGTAATAATACTTATATATTTTATAAATTAAATTTCAGGTAATGTTTTACACATTATATTATTATATTCCTTGTATTAATTATAATTGTTTGTATTTTTATAATTAACAATATTGATTTTTATTCTATTTTTCTTACAAATATGATATACAATATTAATTTAATCTGCCTTACTGCTTTGATAAAATAAATCGATTTTTTCATCACTTGCCTTATTAAATTTTGCAATGTTTATTGAGCTTTACTTTTTTTATTTTCTTTACATACATTGGTTTAAAAGTTAAAATTTGGTTCATTTATTCCACTTCATTGTCAGGTCTGAACCTTTTTGTTGCAGGTTGTTTATCTTCACTTATTAAGTCAGTCTTTCCATACATTAACCTATTAATGGGCGATCTTAATGCCAAGGTGGGTCAAGGTAAGGTAGGAGAACAAGTAAGAAAATATGGGCTTGGAAACAGAAATGACAGAGGAGATCGATTGATTCAATTTTGCCAAAGTGAAGACTTCGTAATAACAAATACCTTTTTCAAATTACCTCCTCGACGGTTATATACATGGACATCTCTACAACATACCAAAGAAAAAATAGTAAGGAATCAAGTAGACTACATTATGATAGCAAGCATGTATCATAATGCTGTTAAATGTACTAAGACGTACCCAGGAGCTGATATAAGCTCAGATCATAACCCGGTAGTTACTGTGATAGAGGCGAGACCAAAAAAGCAAACAGATAGATTTAGATACAAACAAAGAAACGCTAAAAATGGAAAAGTAAATGGACCTGATGAAATTCCTACAGAACTGTTTCAGCTTTTGAATGATAAATCCGTAACCATAATATTAAATTTTGCAGCGAGGAGCTAAAACAGTTTCCCCTCCACTTTCCTATGTCGATCTTTCGAAAGTAACTTCGTTTCGAAAGGTTTTAAGTTTCGAAAAATTGGATGAATTTTATAGCTTTAAAACTCAATATAAAGTTTAGATTTTCATTCAAAATTTGTGCAAATTTTACTTCTTAATGTTTATAAACAATGGAGATATAATTAACAAAAAAATTGTCGCCAACTTCGTTCCTATTGTTCATAGAAGGTTTATTTTTTTTGTTAAATGTGAGTTTTTTTACTAGCTATCTAATGGTTATACGTACAAGTCTGTAGCTTAAAAAATATAGAAGTTATTACAATTGTTTATAAGTACAAAACATACCCCTTTTTCAAACGTTTATTTTGTAAATAATTTCGATGAAAACTTAATATTCATTTAATTTCTGAGATAGCATAAGTCTTAAAGAATCCTATGAAATTTGTTAAACGGGTCTAGCAATATTCATAGGGCAAGTTCAATGGTTTAAATAATTAGTCCCAGGGATAAACAAATTGAATAACTTTTAAACAATTTAACCGATCGGGGGGAAATTTCGCACAATTTTAAAGGACGGTAATTCCTCAATGTTAAAATGTATTAATAACATTTTATTTTGTTAATAAAAAAATTTATAAATTAGTGCAAAAAACTGCTTTTTTGCAAATATCTCCGTAAATTATTTATCAATTTTAATAGAAAAAACGGGAAACTAAAGATATTCTTGATATACAAAAATGACATAAATATTGTTTATTTAAATTATAAGGGAAAAAACAATAAAAAATCAAATAAATTATTGTTTAAAAAAAACGCAAGGTAAAAATAGGAGTATCTTTTTATCTATTCGTCATCTAGTAACCCCCACCGATGTCTTAAAAGCTTCAGATATCTGCGAAACATTTTGCCGTGAAATCGATGATTTGTGTATAACCAGACTGGGCTAATTGTAGTTTATTGGAGACTGTATTCATGCATCTAATATCTTTTATTATCAATTTGTATAATTATTCGATACCCTTTAAATTGTATTTAATTCGATTGTTTAAAATGAAATTTTTCCAATTTTTGGAAATTTTTATTTATAGTTTAGATTAGTAAGTACTATTTGTATTTACTGCTAGACAACGCAATGCACGTCGGGCATATCTTGACACCCGTCGCTGTTGACGTCGCACGTACTGAATGTGAAAGATTAATATGCCGCCTTGAGGAATACTTCCAAGTTTGGACACGGTTTCCATAAGATAGTGAATTATAAGAAGAAGATTTGTAACGACGTGACTTCGAATTAGTTATGCAGTGGATGAATCCTGTGAATAATGATGTAATAAATGAGAAAGTTAGTATACCAAAAGGCTGAAGTTTACGGAAAGAAGTTTTTATTAGACCGAACAACGTATAACTTCCAAGTTTCGCATATTTTTAGTTCCATACGTAATACGCTAGCTTACTTTAAAATATGTGATAGTCTGATCGTATATTTACAAACTGTAAATCACTATATTAGTAGATGAATGATCCGTTATTTATTTTAGAGAATTGTTTCCTCTCATGAATTTTAATTAAATAATTTGTATATGAGATTAAGCCACAATTGTTTGTAATGAAAATTACTATTACGACAGTTCCGTAGAACTACGTCTAAGACTTCTAGAAATTTGTTTAATGAATAACCTCCGAATTAACAACACATACTTTGACCACCCAATACAACATAAGATCACCTGGTCAGATACAAGAGGACGTAACTCTATGATTGACTACATTACAACAAACAGACAAATACACCCCAAAAATATAATAGATGTGCGCACTCTATCTTCCGTCAATGTTGGATCCGACCATGGCCTGGTACTAGGAAAAATAAATATAGCAATCACCACACAAGGCAAGCGAAATACAAAAGTAGAAGAAAAGTTAAACATAGAAGGCTTAGAAGAAGAAGGGACACAAAACTTGTATAGAAACAGACTAACAAAAAAGCTAAACAGCCCTAACCTGAAGACTAAAAAGAATATAAAAGAAACCTGGAAAATTATTAAAACATGTATCCTACAAGCAGCAAAAGAAGCTTTAGGTAAAAGAAAAGTTAACAGAAATAAACGGGAATACAAAACACCATGGTACGACGAAAGGGTAAAAGCACTAGCAAATGAAAAGAAACAAGCTTTCCTAACATACAAAGGAGTGAAGACGCCGGAGGCACAAGAGGACTACATGAGAATCAGAAATAGAGTAAACCAAGAAATAGATAACATCAAAAAAGAACACTGGGAGAAATTTTCCAAAGATATGGAATACGACCTCTATGAATCCCAGAAAAACGTGTGGAAGATGATAAGGAGACAAAAAACAGAAATGAATGAATTTGTACGCATAGATAACATTGACTGAGCATTTCACGAAATTATATGGAGAAGGAGAAGAAGAGAACAGAGAAATAATCATTAACGAAACTCACGATAGAGTACTAATATCAGAAGAAGAGCTACAAGAACAAATAAAAAAATTACATAACAGAAAAGCACCTGGTCCTGATAAGACAAACAAGGAACTGCTAAAATATAAAGGAACAACACTACGCAAATGGCTCCTAAAATTATTTGTCGATATAATAAATACCGGAGTAGTATGACATCTTAAATTAATTACAAGCTGAATAAATAGACCATCAGATAATAAGGACAATTAATGAAATTAACAAGAACAACAAGACCAGAGTTATAATGCCAACAGAGGAAACAGAATGCATAGAACTAAAAGGAGGAATCCGCCAAGGAGACTCGCTCAGCCCATTGTTTTCAATATGGTGATGAATCAAATAATTCATGAAGTAAGAAAACGACACGGATACCACATGGGAGCGCATAAAATCACGATACTATGCTATGCCATGATGCAGTACTAATTGCTGATAACGAAGACAACCTACAAAGGTAGCTCTACACCTTCAATATCACAGCAAACAAACCTAATATGAGAATATTAGTAGAAAAAACTAAATGTATAGAGATCAGTAAAGTGCTGCGTAGATGCAAACTAGAAATAGACGGCAAAATTGTAGAAGTAATGAAATTCAATTACCTAGGAGTAGAGATCACTAGTGACAGGGATATAAGAACAGAGACCACAAGGCAAGCATCAAAAGCGGCAAGAGTAAGTGGTTGCCTCCGAGAAACCATATGGAGAAACAAATATCTGACAATGGAAAGCAAAATGAAAGTATACAAGATAACAGTAAGACCAATCCTAACATATGCAGCGGAAACAAGGACCGATACGAGAAAGACAAAACAACAAATCAACAATATCGAAATGAAATTATTAAGATCAATAGCGGGCATATTATTAACAGATAGACAAACCAACAGAAGAATACGCGAACAATGCAAAATTCACAATATTAACAGGTGGATAAATACAAGAAAAAAAAACTGGAACGAACATATAAACCGAATGGGACCAGATAGAATAGCGAACATCTGTAAAAACAACAAGCCATATAGCGGAAGACCCGTTGGAAGGCCTCCAAAAAGGTAAAAAGATAATGTACAGTCATCAACGACTGAAACAGAATAAGGGGCAGACAAACAAGAGTAATCCTAGTCGCACGAAGAAAAAGAAGAAGAAGACAGTTCCGTGAGATTTATTCCATATAGAAAAAGTTCCTTGACGAAAAAGAAAAAACAATAAATATCTAGAATGTTCGAAATGAGGAGTCAGGGGGAAAAATAATCTGAGTCCACAAAAACAGTTTTCATGGAAATCAAAATTTAATGTTTCAAATTAAAACAAATTATTTTGACTCAACCTTATAAATCGGTAATTTTTTTCAGTTGTATATTAACACATTTATAGAGAAAAAATCAAGAGAAGACAAAAAAATATTTTATTTGCGAAACATCATGCAAAAAATTTAATGTGCCGGCATGGACCATGAACGTTCTTTTCCGGTACCTTTAAGCTTCTGCGTTACAAAATGTTTCTTCCTCCAAACTTTCCTCCTATTCAATACCTTGTAAATCAATGTAGAACTTTCTAGAGTTTACGTTTTCCAAATATTTGGTCAAATAGCGAACATCTTGTAACTTCGTAGCTTTGATCGGAAGTGGGCCGTTATACAAAGCTTGAGGATGATTGTGGCTAGTAACTTCCGGAGTTGTGATATTATGAGCTTTCCTTAAATTTCTTTTCAGGTTTCGTTTAACGTTGCATTCAAAGAGCGAGCTTGTAAACAACCCAGAATAGGCATTCTTGTGATAGATAAATTAACGGTTTTTTTCTAAGTCCCAACACTCGAATAGGTCTCGTAGGCATTGGGTATTTCTTGGGATACTTGTTGGAGAAATACTTAATCCAATTCAGAAATTTTATGTCTTTCACACAGTCCACCACTTGGAAGAGTGTCGGTTTCACTCTTCTGTTGCGAAGGACTTCTTTCCAAATATCCGGGGTTTTCGTATAAGCTTTGTCATTAATTAAACTCATCGGTTCCGGTCGCACTCTAGATAGTAATGTCCTCTGATGGGAAAAATTACTTTCACAAACTTAAACCGTCCTTCTGTCTGGACTATATAATGAAGGAACCGAAAAACTGTGTAATTTGTATTTTACCTTCCACAAGAGTCGCAAAATATTATTAAATTTTGAACCTGAGATGTATGTTATACACAAAGTGATAAACCATCGATCACACATCGTCAGCACCCTTTTTTGTTACAGATTTGTCATAAGTATAGAAAACAGAGGTAGAATCGGCCAATACATGTAAATTAAAGCTTATAAAATTAAATTGCCGTTTATAGTCGACATCATAGATTCCGTGTCATGATCGATAAACCCTTCTCTATCATCCTCGGCAATAAAAGTACCGGAATCATTTTCTATATCCGAAGTTACTCCTTCATATAGAAATAGACGTTGAATTTCTCTTTCATAAGGATCCATTATTGAAATAATTGTCTCAAAAGTTTCAATGTCAAAAATTAATAAAAGACCTACTAACCTTAAAAACAGGATACGCAAATTGATGAATAAAACAATTAACTGCTACGTATAGTTCTCGTGAAATCCTACTAACCTTAAAAACAGGATACGCAAATTGATGAATAAAACAATTAACTGCTACGTATAGTTCTCGCAAAATCACTTTATTATCTGACGTGTTTCACACGAAACCAAAATAACAACAACTGAGGCATATCTAAGAATTTCACTGCATATTCTCGATCAGGGAAACCCAGCGCAGTGAATACCATCTGTATAATATTTACATAATTTTCTATATACTTCCGATATATTCGATACCCGAAAAAAGAGGAAAAAAAAATAAATAAATAAAGTTCCTCTATATGAAAAAACTTACATAATCGAACGACAACGTTGGTCTATCAGGATAAAGAAATTTTTTTTGTAAAATATAATGTAAAATGTAGGTGTTTATTTTTATTAAAGGTATTAAAAATCCTGACAATGTAGATAATTTATTTTTAAGAAGAAGTGAATAGTGAAGAGTGATAAGAAAACTCACACTACGCCTCTTCATTCTAAATCAGACGGAATAGTCAAAAGACGTAATAAAACTGCCAATACATTTCAATGTTTGTCGCTGATAATCAAAAAGATTCGGATACTTTATTTCCTCTATTCCGATTAGCTCACAAAATTTCGAATATATGGCAACCGGTTATTCTCCATTAATGATGATCACCGGAGGAGACATGAAGCTTCCTCAAGATCTCATTTTCGGAAGATTGTCTCCTTGCGACGAAAAACGTTCATCCCTGACGTACATTGAACATTTAAAAGAAAAATAAAAAAGTCTGGTAAAATAAAGCTTTCGTCATGCATGCTACTGGGAAAAAAGATGTGTAATTATACAATAGCAAACGTCAGAAAGGACTTTGTCCGAAACAAAAAAATTTTTGTTTAGTTTGCGCCCTCTGTCTTTCTTTTCTCTCTCTTTCTGTCCCGTAGAAAAAATACTTGCCCTCTCTCTTTCTGTCCGGTAGACTAAATATTCTGTTTTATGTTGACAGAAGTGCTACTTCCATTATAGGCATACGTCCTATGGCATCTGTGCAAACTTCATTTAGTCTCTCTACTTTCTATCAATCAACTTTTTTAACGTAGTGGGAATATAATTTTTCGCCTGTTTTTGAAATTTATAAAAGAAGGCAAAAATTATTATAAGCTTCATTTATGGTCTGCAGAATCCTCTTGGGTTTATTGGCTGTATTATGAACTTATTGGTTGTATAGAAGACTTTATTGGAGAATATTTTCTAGAATATATGGAATAACATGCTCTGGAGGACCTAACTGCAGCTGTCAGGAGGACCTAATTATCTAATTGGGAGGCCACAGATATTTAGTAGCAAGCAGCCCATTGATGTTATAAGTATCGTTCGAATTTATTTAATGTAAAGCATTGTCAGGGTTGTTTTTGCCTACTTAAATATTATTTTTAATTTTTAATAAATATGGTTAGTTAAATAATTGTTTTATTTGCTATCAGCTAGGGGTTCGTGGTTAAATTCCTAGTTTAAGACAAGATGAACTCACACTTGAGATACTTAGCTGGGCGAAGCATAAACGATAAGCTACCATGGTTGATTAAGGTATTAATTTGATAATAGTATTTCAATTCTCTTTGGTAGTCTTATCGTTAAACTTGCTTTAGTTTTTTTTTGTTACATAAAAATAACACAAGAATAAAGTTTATTAATTATTAGGGAACTTTACTCAAACCCAAAGAAATTCGCATTTGGTTTTGTATTACAGCTTCGGAAATTCAGTTATCCCATTATTTGGAACAGACCCTTATAGTGTTTTTTCTCATTGAAAAATTGTATTATTACTCAAATTGTAAAATCTGTATTTCTTGGAAGATTTTAACGTAAAGATTTAAACGATCTAGTTATAGCAATATTAAGTACAATGTACAGGGTAAGCCAAATTTGGGATGTTTTGCAGGGTATACCGAAAACTAGAGGAGATAGAAAAAAAGTATTTAATATGTCATGACTTCTTTATTCGTTAAAGTAACGATTGCCCAATCAAATCATCAATAGCTCCTTCATTAGCGAGATACAGGGCGATTATTAAAAAGTGTAGAAAACGAAAGGGGTTAAATATCTTCTTTATTAAAAAAATTTTAAAAACTTTGCTGGAACATTTAATAGATATATTAAGTGGATGTTTCAAGATGTAGACACTGACATGCGGTATATCATTCCGCTGCATGTGCTTCTTTGTTTTCAATATGAATTTGACTCATATCACGGTATTTGTTTATTTCATCAACTACGAAATGATTTTTTACACTCCTGTAGAATAAAATAATGCTCCAAATAAAATAAACTTTATTTTTTAAAGAAAATTAGGAACGCATGCATAATATTAAAAAAATGGTGGACGTTATTACAAAATCCTTTATAAATTGAATTACAAAAAAATTTGAGTAGGTATTGGTAGCAAAATAATGGTTAAAGAATGTTAAAAGGCACAGACTAATAATATGAATAAACAAAAAATAAAATAAAAAAGTACTGACAATAACTAAAAATTACAATAACATAACTTGTCATTTTGAGGGCAAGGTCCGCAAATTTTCTTTGTACACTGTAAGCACACTGGTTTTAAACAAAAAAAGCACAAATAAAAGGTTTTTCGCTTTAATGCACTTGGACATAAGTAACACGTCTTCTTTTTTTAAGCCTTTCTTCAAAATCTGCTTCTTTTTGGCGTTTTTGTCCTAGTATTCGTTCAATACAACATATTAATTCTTTCGGGATTCTGGGATTTTCGAGTCTTCTCTGAAGATGTGGTAAAACTAATTGCTTCGCCAACTCCTTTGTGTAGTTTAAGTTCTCCGTATTTTTTTTCCTATAGTAATTGGTACACAACATGCGAATTAACAGCAGCTATATCAATGATGTGGTAAAAAACAGTAAGTGGCCATCGGCGAGAACGACGCTTAACCGCACATTTGGCACACTTGGCATCTAACGTATCAACACCTCCTTTCGTAAGATTATAATGAGCTATAATCTCTGATTTTCCAGTAATTTGATCCGTGCTTATTGAATGGTGCATCGAAGAAATAAGTAAAACAGCCTTCGATTTTTTTTGGCACATAGGAAATTAGGGTTAAACTTTTCGTAAATCCGTAAAAAGTTCAATTTAGTTTCCTGAATTGGTGTGGCTGGTATTTCGGAGGGATTTTCCGTTTATTTTTCTTAAGGGTTTCCACATAGGTTAACTTCTTAACTTCTAACGGCTGTACTAATTCTATAGAACTAAACCAATTATCGGCTGTAATATTACGGTTGGTTCCATAAATAGGTTAAGCAAGCCGAAGGACAGATTGAGTTGGTTTATTCATCTTCTTTTCTATCTCAGATACCCCCGTTTCGTCAGTGTCCTTGCCTCCATATAGATAGGCATTGTATAAGTAACTGGTTCGTGCATCAGTCAGGCACATTATTTTAATGCCATACTTCACAGGCTTATTAGGCATAATACATTTTGAACCTACACCTTCCACTAAAGCCGATCAACATTTCATCAATACAAACACATGTGCCTACGGAATACAGTTTTTGACAATTTGATATAAACATATTTAATATGTTATTAATGGCTGCTGTTGGATCTATCTTTCTTCTTTCCTTTTTATCCAGGGGGTTATCAAAACGTAAACATTTTAGAAATTTTGCCAATCTTTCTTTTATAACACATCTGAATATATCCCTACCAGTGCCATCTGTAGCAAATATAGAATTTATATATTCGTCATTGGATTTGAAAGCTGATGTGTATAAAAGCAATCCCAAAAAGACTTTCAGTTCTATTTCATCAATTTCATTTAGTTCCGGTCTATTAATTTTTCTATAGTTTTCACAAATTGCACGTAATTTAATATTGGTCTTGTCTGACAAAGAAACAGAAAGAATGGATGAGTGACGAAATTTTGTTATCGATGAATTCTCGAAGACTATCGAAAGGCAAAAATGAAGAACAGTATAAGCAAATTAACACAGAGATCAAAAGAAAAATCCGCGACGCTAAAAACAATGGTTACAAGACAAATGTAAGGAGATTGAAAACTTGGAAGCCAAATATGATTCGTTCTATCTTCACAAGAAAGTTAAAGAAATGATCAACAATAGAAACAGGAAGCAGACAGTGCTTATACACCAACAAGGGAACATGATAATGGAAACAGAGGAGAAACTAAAACATTGGCAGAAATACATAAAAGAACTGTTTGACGATCAAAGGCAGCCTCCTTGTGATAATTTTTCAGAGGAGACAGGTCCAGAAATAAGCAAAGAAGAAGTAGTGCAAGCGGTAAAGTCATCAAAGAATAACAAAGCTCCAGGACCAGACGAGCTACCAGCGGATATACTAAAGTTGATAAACGAAGATCAAATCCACTTGTTAGTAGACTTATTTAACAAGATTTATGAAAACAGTATAATTCCTGAAGAATGGCTAAGATCAACGTTTGTTCCTCTATCCAAGAAGGCACATGCTAAGCAGTGCAGTGATCATCGCACGATCAGTCTGATGAGCCACACCTTAAAAATATTCCTCAAAATAATTCACAATAGAATTTACAGAAAATTGGAAGAAGATATCGGAGAAACTCAGTTTGTATTCCGGGAGGGATATGGAACTCGCGAAGCATTATTTGCCTTTAACATCTTGACACAGAGGTGTTTGAATGTAAATCAAGATGTATTTGCTTGTTTCATTGATTACAACAAGGCGTTTGATAACGTCAAGCATGACCAACTTTTAGAGATCTTGGAAGCTAAACAGTTGGACACTCGCGATATAAGAATAATATCTACTCTGTATTATAATCAGAAAGCAGTCGCACGCATTGAAAATAGCACAACAAATGAAATTCAAATTAAAAAAGGAGTTAGACAAGGATGTGTGCTGTCACCAATGTTATTTAACCTCTATTCGGAAGAAATTATGAAGAAAGCATTGGAGGAAGAAGAGATTCTATTTTAAACAAGGTAGTCACAGCTAGTGAAGAGAAAGGGTTAACAATGAACGTCAAGAAGACGAAATTCATGATTATTTCAAAAAAACAAAGATTGAATGCAAACCTGTACATTCACAATAACGAAATCGAACGGGAGCACAAATATAAATATTTGGGAACAAGCGTTAATAACAACAATGACATCACAGAAGAAATAAAACGTAGAATTGGAAAGGCTCGAGCTGCTTTTGTTAATATGAAGGACATTCTGGGAAGTCATGACATTAACTTAAACCTGAAAATGAGATTGGTTAGATGCTACATCTTCTCGATACTGCTGTACGGAGTAGAGTTTAGGACTTTAAACAAGAGCAATACCGATAAACTAGAGGCCTTCGAAATGTGGATATACAGAAGAATTTTAAAAATACCTTGGAGAGACAAAATAACAAATAGTGTAGTTGTTCGAAGAATGAACAAAGAAAGGGAGCTGTTGATCACCATCAAGAGAAGAAAGTTGAAATATCTTGGTCATGTGATGAGAGGGAAAAAGTACCGATTGCTCCAGTTAATTATCCAAGGAAAGATTCAGGGCAAACGAATCGTGGGGAGACGACGTATATCTTGGCTGCGCAATTTAAGAGACTGGTTCCAGTTCACATCTAACCAATTATTTAGAGCAACAGCTTCAAAGATACGAATAGCAATGATGATTGCCAAACTCCGTAGCGGAGAGGGCACTTGAAGAAGAAGAATCGTTACTTTAACGAAAAAAGAAGTCAAGACATGTTAACTACTTTTTTCTATCTCCTCTAGTTTTCGGTATACCCTGCAAAACATACCAATTTGGGACACCCTGTACAAATTGTACTGTAAAATTATATCAGTTAAGCAGTTATAAATAAAAATTTTCATATTTCAGCCGCTTATTTAAGACATAAGTCGTATCATATCTACGTTAAACACTATGTATACTCTTAAAATTTTGTTATTTAACTTTATTTCATAAAACACGTTGTACTTAAAATAAACTTTAGTCTTAAGCACTTTATAAAAGGTACACTTTATTAACATAATAGTACTCAGTTTACGATGTAAACAAACTTCTCTTTGATGTTAGGAGAGAATTCTCTTAATAAGGTGAACTCTAAGACGGCTGCAAAATTTTAAGCATTGTGTAACTTGCCGTTACATTCTCATACTGCGAACAATACCTTTTCATCGGTTTACTCGTAATAATTTTAGTCAACGCAACGTTCCTAACTAGAATAGAGTAATTAGATGGTTTCGTAGTTTACTACGAGTGTCTTGAAACTAGTAAAGATGAAATCAAGATCTTGTTTTCCATGGGTTTGGTATAACTTAATTTAATAATGGTTACCATAGTTGCAACTGTTCTATCCATGTGCATTCAATTCTATTGTGTATTTTAAATTATATGAAATCGTTACTAACATTCATTAAGATAATTATTTCTAAATAGGTAAAGGTTGTTATAGAAAACGTAGTTACACTATTCAACGTATCAATAACTAAAACATTTTAATTTTTAAAAAGACTAATGTTTTTGTACACACTTATAACAAAAATATAAAAAGATGTAAAAGGGAAGTATAAAGATTTTAATTCCTAACTGAGCGCTTTCGGCTTACAAAGCCATCTTCGGAGCTATGGATCAACTATCCTACTATAGATTGTCTCAAAGTGGCTAGTCTGTACAGGGAAAATTCACAACATCGATGCCATACTTCTTTGCAAACTTGTATTAAAACAAACGTCACTTCTTACTACTTAGCCTAATCCATCTTTTGTGTTGAGGGTAGCTTAAGTACTAATGCCCACTAACGACCCTGCCTGGCTTCCTTCTGTCAGTGGTTCTCAAACATAAATAATATTTGCTACAACATACTTGGGTTAAATTTAAATAAAATAGAAATTAAGAAATGCCTTTTATTTATGTCATACAAGCAGTTTTTTAATTCTACAGTATGTGTTAGCGATACAAACCATTTGTTTATATATTTAAATAAAATCGAATAAAATAAAACTAAAATATAAAGAAACATTTTACTTCGAAAAATGTTTCAAATGTTCCGTTCAAAAGTTAAGGGGAGGACTTTTAAAAACCGCACTGTATATGTTGGAAGTAACAAAACGAAGAAATATCCGAAAATAAAACTAATAAATAAGTTGAAAATAAAAGAAGTCATTGTATTTAATATCGTGTGTAAGTAATCGTAATTGTACACCATTATATTAAATTCCTTTTTCTGTCAATCGCTGTCACATTTAGTTTCTGCTTTACTATCATCATCATCATCATTATTATCGTCACTGTCATCACTATCTCCGTTATTTATATTTGTAATAATTGGTTCGATATCGTCCAACAAATTGTCAATTTTCCACATTTTTTTTTCTGTTGCTATTACGTGGTTTACGTAGTTTTTCCATTTCTCTGGCGTAATGATTCGCGTTGCGTCCAGCTATATACCGTTTCAATTCACTCCAAACCATTTCGATGGGATTGAGTTTACAATCCCACCTTAATAAGGTGGGAGCCTCAGAATTTTCACATTGTGCTTTTTGGCAATATCTTCTATTATGTACCTGTCATATTTTGCTTTGAAGGCCTTGACTACATCAAGTAACTCGCATTTTGGGTAGTCTTCTTTAAAAAATAGATCCTTTGACAGAAGCTATTCTTGAATATCTTTTTTTTAGTGTTGAACTGTTGGGAATTTGTTCTGACTTTCTGCTGTGATAGGAGGCATTGCCCATTACCACAACAGTTTTTTCTGGCAAATTTAGTATTAAGTTATTTTCGAAACAATCTTCGAAGGTCGGTCCATTCATTTCGTCGTGGTAGTCCTGAATATTTTTCTTTGCCAAAAACATGAGCTCTGCTCCATCAATAAATCCACTGGTAAATCCTGCATGCAATAAAACGAACCGTGCACCACGAGCTGTTGGAGCTTTTAATCCTGTTGTCAGACCACGAACAAAAGCATGTCGATGAGATGTAATTGTTTTATCAACCCATTCTTTTTTCACACTGTTCCCGATATTTACCCATGATTCATCCAAATACACTATGTTGTAACCTTCTGCACGGTATTTACGAATTGCGCGTAAATAACGATGACGCCACGAGATGATTTCTGGTTTTTCGTTTTATAAACATAAAATCCATATCACTCAGCAAGCGATGTAGCGTGGCCCGTGAAAAGTTGGGCAAAGTTTCTTTGACATTTACAACAGCTAATATGGTGTTTATTGTTGGTGGTATGTTGTCACGAAAAAATTGATGAACTATTCTACGAATTTGGCCCCTGACACCTTCATCGTACTTGTTGTCACGAGAATTACCAACCTTTCGCTTCTTGGGCCTGCTCTTTGGAGATTGTAATTCAGCAGGTGATGAATATTCCTGTCGTATGCGAAACAGAGTCTTTTCGCAAACACCACTCATTTCTGACACTTTCCTAATTACACTTGATTCAGAATCGTTATTATCCTAATTAAGATGATAAATAATAATATTCACTAGTATCTGCTTCTTTGAAGGTTTCAGAGCTTTTCCACGTTTCCATTAAACAATTTCCTCCATTTGTGGTAAAAATTCGGCATCAAATATAACAATAGCCAACAACAGAAAATAACAATAATTGCCAACAGCAAATTACAACAACAGCCACCAACAAATAATAACAATAACAAAACAGTAACAGTACATCCAAGATGGTACAAATAATCGTAACTCGAATATGTTTACGCGCTCCGAAGAACAAATAAAGACTAAGTAAGGCCTTGGATGTATCAAGCTTTTAAACATATTCTGTACAAGAATTACTCTAATTGCTTCTTAATTACTGAATAACTTAGAAGAAAATATTTGCAGTCAATATCAACCAAAATTACAAATTCCTTTCACATTATGACATTAATTAACACCGCAGGGACATAAACAATATTTTAAATTTGGCAGTTAGTAGAAATTACCGGAATTATTTTAAACTTTGAAACAAATGTTTATTAAATGCACATTTTATTATACTACTACTACTAATAAAAGATAAAAGTTGATAAGTTACTATTAAAAAAAAATAATGTATAGTATTATGTAACATTATTAGCAAACGATATTTGTAAATTACATAAAATTGTACGTGAGGACTTGTTGAGAACTCCTAGTTTATTCCGTTTATTTTGAGAAAGAGCCTTACACCTAACGGTAAAAAGGCTTAGGACTAAGTAAGTAAGTATTTTGAAAGATAAACAATAGAGAACGCCATCGCTCACTGCATAAAACTGGCAACATCTTGGCGAAATTTCCATAAGGTTAGCATTGCACTTACCCTGTACAGACTAGTCACTTTGAGACAAAGTATAGAAGAGATCATGTGGCAAGCAGAAAAATACTGGTTCTATTTTTTCTTTTTTGAATTAATGAAAAAACTACACAAAGGACTGTACACTGGACTTCACAAAAACACATTAAAAAATTTGGTTGTGGTACGTAGTGTTGTCCAAAATCAATATTGGTCTTGCAGTCTAGGTGCAAGATTTGAGCAAAATCAAGACTAAGCCTGCGAGACTCTTGCATCTTGCAGTTAGGACTGAGTGTCGTTTTAGGGAGTATATTATTTCGGGTATATGCTTAGAGACTCGATGAGATGCAAAAAAATATGTAACAAAAAGTTGGAAAATTGGACTTATGCGCATTACGAATAATACCATAAACATACATAGCGAATCAAAAGATTCATTAAAAAACAAATTTGACACGTGCTCATAGGTCATAATTACAATGTAAAAATAAAATATTTTGAACATTCTTTCCCACCTCTGACTTCTTCGCTCTGAAATTAATTTTGTCCAGATTTTGAGAATAGCCGCCCTGTAATAATAAAATATTCTTTTTCCGTTGCGATACCGACAGTAATATCGTATCAAAACTTTTTAAAAATATGTCACCTTCGCTGATAAAAAATATAACAAGGTTAGCATACCTATTCTTAAGGACACCCACTTAATAATTCAATTTTTTTCTTTATTAATAATTTAGTTAGAAGGAATCTATACCACAAATCTTATCGGTCTAAGTCTAAGACTAAACATCGTTTCTGCTTAGTGTGCGATAAGATCATTTGGTTAAACAAAATTTGCTGAAAACGCACTGCTAATATTCAAAAGTAGCGAGACAAATTAATAATAGATGATAATGTCGGCTACCGTGTAAACAAAATACCGAAATATGTAGAGTAATGAACGAACGATATATATAATTCTCGGTTTGGTATTTTTGATACTTAGGGTATTGTGGAGAGTAACGAATATAAAGTAACTAGGAGTTACTTTTTTATCACTAAACTTCATTTTTCATTCCCAAATAAGATTTCCTTCGACTCTAATGTAATAATTGTTTTTCATCTAATCTTAAAATACAATGAAGTTTATGTTATTATTTTTTTTGTATTTTAACTATGGTTTACCACATGTAAGCTTATTAACCCTAGAATACTAACGTTTCTTTAACATACTTAAATGCTAACTATATGTAAATTTTATGTACTCACTGATTTAGGTTTAGTATTTTCTTTTTATTTCATATCTAATTAAAACCAAATGGTTTAATTTTAAAAGAAGTTTATTTAGGAACGATAAAAATAAAAAACATTGATATATTAATAATCCAAACACAAACAACATAAAATAGATACTTTTGACACAGAACAGAATCTTGTAATAATATGTAAGTACACGATAAACATGTGCATATAATAAACATTACAAATATAGAAACGATAACCTTCTATTGATGTACACATTTCATACACATTTTTATTTGATGCTCTCCACACAAGGCACTCCCACACTTATAACATTTGGTAGTTGTCATTCGTTTCTGTGCTGGAGAGCATAAACTACAGTAAGTCCGTTTTCTTTTCCCTTGGAGACATCCGCGGTCTTCAGCAACATACGTTAAGTTCAAAAGTATGGAAAGACTCTCTTTGAGACTTCTTGATAAAGTTGGTACTGTTTGGAGTCTTATTTGTTGCCACGGCTTCGTTAATATTGTTCATGAAGTTTCAGCATAAAATGTAATCTTAATAATGGCTCCTGTTTGTTTTTAGTTGCATTGTGATGGTAGATTACAAAAGCGTTTACTCCTGCAATATTCATCATATTGTAAAATATGCATAGCGGCCACCTTCTTCTTCCGGTCTTCCTATTACACCAAATGTTTTGAGACATTTGGTCAAACGTATCTACAGCACCTTTAGTTGAATTATATGTATGGATTATTTCGGGTTTTGTTGTTTCATGATTAATTTTTCCAGAAAAATGCATAGTTGAAAGTAGAAGAACTGTCTTATTTCGCCTAGGTTTATAAGATAATAAAGTCATGTTTTCATCGTACACAAACATACTTGAACCGCACTTCCAAGTTTTGTTATCTAGCAATTCAGGAAGTATTTCTCCTTTATTTTTCTGGAGTGTTCCGATCATTGTCAAATTGTAAGAGAAAGATAATAATATTCACAAGAGATATGCTGGAAAACCAGTTTTCCAAATATGTTTTTACGAAACATATTTCGTAGCCACATTGCAAACCATAAGTATTTTTATGCCGTATTTACTAGGTTTGTTTGGCATATACATGCGAAATGGACACCTGCCACGAAATCCTAGGGTTGTTCCTCGATTGTCACATATGAACTAGCTTTATAATTTTTGACACAGTTTTCAATAAACAAGTTCCAAATTTTAAATATTGGAGGAAAACTACTTTCTGTTTTACGTTATTCTCTTGTCAAGAAGTTATCAAATCGTAAAGAATTGATTAAAAAGTTAAACCTTTCTTTACTCATCGTTGCTTTATATATATATGGCCACAATAAGTGCTATCAAACAAAACGTCAGCTGCGAGGTGATTATTTTTTAAAGCCGCAGATAAAAATAACAAACCTAACAGTGCTTTCAGTTCAGGCAATGTCTTTTCTAAAACAGTAGCTTTTTTTGTCTGGTACTTCTCTCGCAACTCTGCAATTTTTTCGTTTGTTCGTAGCACAACTTCGTCCAGAATCTGATCTTTAAAAAATAAATTAAAAACATCTATAAGTTCTATAGCATCTTTAGCTAAGTTGGTTGGACCTGGACGGATATAAACAATATTTCTGAATGCAACTTTACGACCTTCATCATTTATTGGTAAATTACTCCACTTATAACCGTTTTTACTAAACTTAACTAAAGAATGTTTATCACATATTATAACAGACGATTTTTGTTCAATACGGTTATCAGTATATGTTGATTCTGATGACGGCTACTGCGTAATTTTAATTCTTGCCATAATATCTGACCAGGTGTTAGCTAGTTTTGTGAAGACATTTTCTTCGTCCTGTATAGGACATAGTCTCTATCTTCCATACTATCGTCGCTGTCAAATGGATTTCTAACTCCTCTAGATCATCTTCTGTATCACTTAAATCACTGAAGTCACTTTTATTTATAATTTTCACCAATTCTTTCTCAGTAAGAGGATGCTTTAGATTAACATTTGATTTTGCAGACATCTTATTTAAGACGTTAATAATAACAACACGTCACAATTACGTACAAAACTTTTTAAGCGGATACTAACCACACGTATCTTTTACGTACAGAATGTTATAACTACTACAGTCAAAGCCTAACCAAAACTAAAATCAAAGCGAGTATTCATTTGTTTTATTGACCATGAAGTGAGGATAGCATAGCCCACGCGGCTAAGCATTGCCACGTTTAGTTTTCTTTCAGTAGCTGTAAGATTAAAATCGGTACCTAAAATTTACGTACGTTAGTACTCTAGGGTTAAATGGAAATGTTTATTAATAAAAAGAACCTTGGGACATGGTAGATAGGTCAATTAGTTAGAGCATAGGCACGGATCGCTTAAATCGTGGGTTCAAACTCCACCCGGTGTCAGTTGATTAGACATTTATTAATTTGGTTGGTCTTTATTATGGCTATGTTAATTTAAGCTTAAAATGTACCTACTTTGTTACGTTGTTCTAAGATCTAAAATAACGTTTAATAAATAGCATTAGGCTAATGGGTAACTGCGAGACTTGCAAGACTCTTGCTGCAAGACCAAGAACAAGACCGGAAGCGCAATACCAAATCCAAGACCAAGACCAGGTATATTGGCCCAAGACCAATATCAAGACTGTCTAAGTCTCGTCTTGTTCTTATATTTGCGCAACACTAGTGGTACTGGTGTCAGAATCCGACCATTTTAACTGCAGTTTAAGTTAATTTAATTTTATTTATTTTAATTAAGTTTATTTAATTTTAAAGAAATATTTTTCCAAACTCTTAGTTTAAAGAGAAAAATTACATGTTTATTTTTATTTTATAAAACATTTCATTAAACCTTCTAACAAAACAAAACAGACTTTAAATCATAATTAAGTACCAAATGACAGAAAAAGATGTACTAACTGCCATATGTCCAAATGAATCTACCAAACTTTTCTAAATTAGGAATTAATTATCACAGGTTAATTTTATTTAAAAAAATTTAAAATATAAAACTTATATTTATTTATATCTTAGCGTATATCAAATCTTAGCGTATTAACAATAAATGTTTATTTAGAAAAACTTAACAAAACTACTTGCTTCAATGGGTAGTTATTCCTATTATAAAGAAATTTCGTTACTTTACATTTGAACAAAATAACATTGGCCCACAAACTTCAAACAATCCAAAACCGACCCTTGGGAGACACAAAATGAAGGACGGACAAATGCTGGAAGAAATCAAATACCAAAACTGGGCTTTAGGCTATTCTGGATGATAATTATATGTGGTCCTTCAAACTCGGCTACTTATTTTCCACTTAAAATCATGTCGGCTTACTTAGCCCTCAGGACGCTGTTATCAAATCCCTTGTCACAGGATTCAGCTTACAACAAAAGGTGATTAACTCACATTACAAAGGTTGCCACACTGCATCTTAAACTCAAATCACCCTCTCACCACGCACATGGAATTAAGAAAAACTTTAGTGGTTTTTTAAAACTCAACGAAAACGATGTTTACTTGTCTAGCACCTCCATTGCTCTCCCACGGCTGCCAACATCGAAGTACCGATGACTAAATTCGGACATCCACAATGAAAGCGACCGCTTTGACGGCCGGTTCACCGAGAAGTGACCTATAAGCGGAAAGCTAAGCATAAGTGAACAGATTCTTGTTTATTTCCTGCGTAAATATCTAAGTAAAATCGAGATCAAACGAAAAAGCAATTTGCTTATTATAAATAGATTCCAAAATGTTTAGATTATCAATCTCAGAGACACAAAAAGATTAAGAATATTTTTCGGCGTTTTATGATATAAAGGGTGAAACGAAAATGCTACACTCTTCGCGGTATATATTAAATAGTAATATTAAAAGTACACAGCCTTGTTTCACCCCTGTATTTATCTTTTGCGCATCCATTCTATTTTCATCTAATGTTACTACGGCATGTTGATACCAATAGAGATTTCTCACTAGGTTGTCCCACTATATCATTTTTGTCGAATCCTTTTCGCTTAAGATATTCCATCAGACTGTTATGTTTCACTTTGTTGAAATCTTTCTCATAGTCTTTAAATGTGACAAAAAGATCTTTTTGTAGGTCTCGACATTTTGAGCAATATTTGTGAAACTATAGAGAGCTTCCACTGTTCCGGAGGCATTACGAAAACCAAACTGTCTATTACTCATATCCACTTTTCACTATCTGAATATTCTTGCATGTGTAACTTTTATGCATATCTTTATTGGTGATTTTTCTGATATCTTCATATTTTTTTACTTTTTTTACATTATCTTTTTTTTTTCAGCATTCAGCTTTCGTTGATATTTCTTATTAATACAACTTAAGCATGCTAGGGAAAAATACACAACCCAGTTGGACGCCCGTTTAAATCTCTATTTTTTGTGAAAACTCATTTTCTTCCTTTAATACAGCCTTCTGTTTATTCTAAATGTTGCTAGAAATAAATGATATCTCTTATATCAAGTTTTTCTTTGCGGGAAATCGTATGGAATTGTATCGGTATGGAACTATTGCTGTAAAGTGAAAAATTAATTAGCATATCCCAAGTTTATTTAAATTAATAAAACTGTCCAGATAACAAAAGTCGTAAGTCAATTGATTTTTAATTAGAACATATCTACTTACATACTAAATTTAGAAGGGCTTCAATTGCTCCCTTATCTTTCCTGACCATTCCTTTATCAATCCAAACTTTTTTCGTACTGTAATTTTTTCCATTTTCTTTTCAAGAGTAAAAAATTCAAAATTAAAAAGTGTTCAGACAAAATAAATCATGTTAACAATGAAGAACAACTAAGCGATAATATGTATTAACCGTATAACATTAAACTCACGATCTCTGATTTAATTTAGATTAACGCCTTTTTTAGTTGTTTCCCGAGAAATTGCGTGTGGCTTTCTAACCTTAAAATAATATAATTTGTAATCCGATCCCCAAACTCAACACGCATTCCACTGCTGGTTTACAAATAACTTTACACCTACTTCATCGGAAACAGATATGCGTGACTGGAAACATTGCTTTACTGTTTTCTGTTAAGAGCGGTCATTGTCTACGGAAATCCATCGGAGGAATTATAGGTTGTTCAATCGATTTGTATAACTTAACAGCAAAGAATCGATTGTAGTTTATGCCTGGAATTTATGGAAATGCCCGTATGGATACAATATTGATAAAATTAAAAGTATGGTTTAAACATTTTTTTTACAATTGATAAAAATATTAACAAATATATTAGCAAACATTTCTATTTCTTTTCATATAGACCAAGGCAATTTCGGGATTATTGAGCAGCAAATCTCTGCTATCTTCTTAATCTATGCATCTTAAATAATTGTACATAAACACTTATTGTATCGGACCATCTCTATCTAA
This sequence comes from Diabrotica undecimpunctata, assembly GCF_040954645.1. Lineage (NCBI taxonomy): Eukaryota > Metazoa > Arthropoda > Insecta > Coleoptera > Chrysomelidae > Diabrotica > Diabrotica undecimpunctata. Next base: position 175,583,184 of record NC_092803.1, on the reverse strand, counting down.
TCAGTCAGTGAAGTATTGCTAAGGGTCGTGGGAATCAACTGAAGTTTGAACTGAATGCATATTAAGTGCATATTTGCATATATAAATTGAATAAATACATATATGCATTTATTAAAAGTCCATATTTTTAGGTATACCACAATATAAAAAAATATCTGAGAACGTAAGTAATGCAATTTAGCGATGTAAGTAAAAATATCCCTTGGAAATAACCCTTATTGGTATTAGCATAATATGACAATATGGACAGTAAAAAATATTTTTAAAAGCCCCTCTGCGAGTACAAACGTATAAAAATCGTTTAAATAACGTACCTTTACCACTTGAACCGGTGATAACTAGATGCAGAACATGGTTAAATTCAGTAAATTTTATAACCGATAATTTTGAGGTAATTAGAGAGGTCATTTTTAGTTTCGATGTAAATAGCTCAGGTGCTATAAAAAATGTGTGGACGTGTTAAAAAAAACCGTTATTAAAAAGTTATTTGACACATATCCAAACAAATTTTATAAATAGTGCTAAATTAATTACTAGATTAGAAAAGCGAAACATTTCATTGGACCGAAGTATTCAAATTCTCAATTCATTAAATGACAAAATTAAATACCTTGGGGAAACCAACAAAGTGTATTAAAAATTTTGCGCAGTGTTAAAGAAAAATGAGGGATATCGAAAAATAATTCAAATAAATAATATTATTAAGATGGAAAATTGTGAAGATAATTTAATTTTACAGATAGAGATAGTGCAAACACTCCTGATCATGGCGCAGTAGACGAAATTTGGTTTACAATAGAACCTTTCTATCTCTACCTGTAAAATTAAATTATCTTCACAATTTTCCATCTTAATAATATTATTTATTTGAAATATTTTTTGATAGTAGTAGAGTATGGGACAGTTGGATCAGACAGTGTGACGTCACTGTCGGTAAGCATTGGATCTACATTACCGACCAACGCGTAATTTAGCATAGTTCTGAACCTTTAGTCGTGACCTAAACCATATAGGGGAGAGAGAAACGAATACGTTAACTTAAAAAACAAATATGGCGGCGTAATGCCAAAAGGACACTAAGCTTGTAACGTCTAAACGGCTCAACGTACAACAACGTGCAAGGTATCGTCAGAAAGGGGAGGTGGAAATGAATGCGTTAACGTAGAAAAACATGGCATATGTCAATATTATGACAAATAATAATTAATATGACAATATGCCATAAACACAGAACGGCGTACAGATTAAGTAATATTATTATAAGTATGCAAGTATGATATTTTAAAATAGACTAGCGTCATATCAAGAAGACACTAACACGTATCATTGTTCTTCTTCTTCTTTTCGTCTATCGCTTCTTGTAATATACAGAGTATAGTTAGAAAGGCAAAGCAATTTATCTATCACTGGAAAGGATATAACGTAAAGAATACAATGACAGAAATCAAACATGGTGACCGGTCAAAGAGGCATTAGGTTTGTAGAACGACATGTGAGGTATCACAAGAAATCGAAATAATACGGTACGAAACATACAGTTACAGAAGAAATTTGCAGATTACGTTATTGTTTACAGAATAAATAAAAAATTATTAATTAATTTTATTTTTAATATTATTATAGTAAAATTTAAAATGTATATTTATCATCATTGTCTTCTTCATTCTCTTCCTCATAGTCTTCATTTTCGACTTCATTATCGTCACCATCTTCACAAGTGTCAACTTCACCATTGTCTTGATCGCCGTTTTTATCATTGTATTCATCGCCGTTTTCATTGTCTTCATCATCTTCATCATTCATTCATCATTTTAGCACCCTCAATTATACAATATTTTACGTTTGCTCTTTTAACTTCATATGAAGTAGAAAGAACTTTTTCTTTCTTTCTTTTCTTTCTCTAGAAAATTTTAAGAGACATTTAATAACATATAGTTTTAACTGTAGTAATAGTATAATAAAGAATAATGATGATGATGAATGATGATGAATCAAAGAATAAATAAATATAATGATGTCGATAATAAAAACTTCAATAAATTTTTTATGTGACTTTAGCATAAAATAAATTAAATACCTTCATTACAATTATTACTGCGTTTTTTATTTATATGCATAAAATCATAAAAGGCATATTTTAGTGCATATTTTAACTGTTTTTGTGCATATTTGCAGCATATTTTAGGATTTTTTAAGTGCATATTTCCCTCTATGTATATTCTTTAGTATTTCTTGGCATATGTAAAATCGGTTTTTCCAATATGTTTTAATTACCATGATATTTTAATTCTCCTTCTCCTCTATTTCTTCTTCTTCGTAAGGATATAACGTCATCATCATTCGCTTGACTATATCTATCCCGTCATTTCTTCCCTTAATTGTAAATCTCTGTTCTGAATTTAAAGTAGAGGTGATATAGTTTATCTACAAAGTAAATGAAAAAATTCAATGAAAAATCATCTAGGTATACGCACCTACCAGTGTCCACACAGAAAAGAGGTTGAATAGTTCTACGATCAGGTTAGCACTGCGATACAAGAGGTTTTTTTTTATCTTTTTAATAATTTGTTATAAACTTTAAAAAAAAGTAAATTCTGATGAAAAAATTAGTTCTTAAACAATGAGGTCTACTTTCGTAGTGGTACTTTTTAACATTTGACGTAAGTTAAACTTTGTCACATTTAAATAGTTACTTTGCAGTAATTTCTTTATAACTAGAAATTAAATAGATAGAAATAGAAGACGGAAAAGAATCACAAGGAGTAAATTAAAAAAGAAAAAATAGAAATACCCAGAAACAGTGGTCACTAGGTATAGCGACTGAGATAAGCAAATGCAAAACCTATCACGTATGGCTCATTCTCGAATAAAGAGGAAATTAAATAAAATTAATTATAACAAAAAACACTAAAAACTTTGTTTTCAAAACTTTCAGAAAATTTATTATTATATTTTATCACTACAGCAGTTTTGGCAGAGTGCCTTTCTCAAGTGATCTATTTTTAAATGTGTTTATAATTTATAGTCTTTAACTAAATAGATTGAGGAGGGAAGAACTGTTTTGCCCTAAGTTGGTCATTCAGAATTATCTCGTTGTTTATTAATTTGTTAATTTCCATAGATTCTAATAAAAATAGCTTTAGGCCTTTATTTTGGATGTAAAGAATTTAAAATTCGTCATTAAAAGAATGATTAGGATCTAGAAGGTGAAGTGCGTATGTAGAATCTGTTTTCCTATTATTAAAAGCCCTTGTATGTTCTACTATACGTTTGTTAAAGGTTCTACCAGTTTGACCGATATAAGTTTTTGGGCAGTCGCCACATGTAAGTTTGTATACACCACTGTATAAGTGCTGTTTATTTTGGCTCTTGTTGTTTTTAATGTATTTGCCTAAGTTTCTTTCCTTCTTTTCTTTTTCTTTCTTTTTTGTGCGTTTGGCTATTTTTGTTGTTATTTTGCCTGTATATGTAATCGAGCAGAAGGTACTGGGTTTTTTCTCTGGTGGTGAAAATACTAATTTCTGGGCTTTCTTGTGTAGTTTTTGATTTAAAATTTTATTAATTGTCTGTTCTTTGTATCCATTGTTTACTGATATTTGCTTAATGATATTTAAATAAATCTCAAATTTCTATTATTCTTTGTAACTTGCTATGATAGGCTACCAGTGTACCAATTTATGTTGTGTAGGATGGGATAATGAATTGTGTATAGTCGTGTAAGTATGGGTAGGTTTATGAAGTACGGAGAACTTGTGTTTATTTTTAAGTCTAATGACTTTTAAATCTAAAAAATTAATGTATTGATTTTGTTCTGTTTCTATTGTAAATTCAATATGACTATGGAGTCAATTAATATACAATAAAAAATGGTCATGTTGTTTGTTAGTTCCTGTAAACATACCAGTACATCATCTTTGTATCTCCACCAATATAAAAACTGTTTGAATACGAGATGTTTTAAACTCTTTGTCTCTAGAAGATCCATAAAAATATGTGATACCAATGGGCTTAGAGGATTACCAAGTCCTGCACTGTTATTTGTACCTATATATTTAATTATTAAAGTAGTCCTGGTTTATGCAAATTTCGAGACGATATAAAATTTAGGATGTAATGATTGAATATGTAATATTAGGGTAAACTGTGCAAATATCGGTCAGTGGGTAATGGCGGTCATCCCGATTGTGCGAAATCTATTTAATCTGGCAATCTCCTATAACTGTCAACGTGTCGCTCTATACTACTCTGTATTCAGATTGCCGACGAGCGTTGAGTTGGCGCATACCATTGTCATAGAAATATTATTAACCTGTTTTCAGTGTTTTCGGTATTATTTTTATGGTGAGTAATATAAGGTCTTAATTCATTTTTATTTACTTGTAGATCCTAAAATTGGTTACAATTGATTATAATGATGTTAGCTGCCTATTCCTTTTTTAAAGATCAATAATTTAATACATGTTTAGGAGTAAAAAATTTTAAGAAAAAAAATGTCAACAGGAGACAATGCCGGTCAGTTGACCGGTATTACCCCCATGCTGAGTTATATTAATTTACAGTTTGTACTATTAATTCTTAGGGAATTTTTATATTTCAGATGACAAGGAATTGAAAAAGAACGACTTTTAAAGCAAAATGGAGTCAACAGGATTTAGAAAAAGCTATTTTAGCTTATCGAAATGGTGAAATGACTATGCGAAAAGCAGCAAAAGCGGATGCTATCCCGTTTTCGACATTGTAAGACAGAATAAAAAATAAAAATCTTCAAGGTGCGTCATTAGGTAGAAAATCAGTATTTTCTGCCGAACAAGAACTAGCTTCTATTTTTTATGGCGTAACAGCAAAATATTTAAGAAAATTACCATTTGAGTTTTCTGACGGAAACAGTATTAGTCATAATTTTAACGTCTGCTTAGGATTAGCTGGTGTCGAGTGGTTACGAAATTTTCATACGCAACGTTGGATTGTTGAAGGTTTATTTTATGAATGGTTGCAACAATTCCACAAATACTCAAAACCCAGTGAAACCTCACCAGTTCTTCTAATTACAGATAACCATTCCAGCCACATATCAATAAAAGTTTATTAATATTGCAAAGCAAATAATATTTCTATGCTTTCAATTCCGCCTCTTTCATCTCACAAGATCCAACCTTTGGATATTGTTTTTTATGGGCCTCTTAAAGTTGAATATCGAAATGAATGTAATTTGTTTATTAAAACAAATTTTATGCAAAATATCACGCCATATGATGTTGCTGGTCTGTTTAATAAAGCATATTCTACAGTAGCGACCATAAGTAAAGGATAATCTGGCTTTAAATGCGCTGGCATTTTTCCACCCAACCCAAAAGTATTTACAGATCAAGAATTCTTAGCTGCTACAACATTACAAAACCAATCGCTTGTTAAAGTCCAAGATATCAATGAAGCCATACCCGCCGACATTTACAATACAAACACATCTCAAACTTTGCCACCTATAAATAAAAATCAGGTTGAAACAACAGCAATGAATCCTATCCCGGGACCTTCTACTAGTTTCACATCATTTAAAGAACTTACGTCTATTATAAATTCCGCTGTAAGAAAAAGTATAACCAGAAAAAAACAGCATGCCAAAATCCTGACGTCTACAAGAGTAAAAAGAAAAGAAACATCAACAAGAGTAAAAAGAAAAGAAACAGGAAAAGGTAAAGAAAATTCAGGAAAGAGGAAAAACTAAATTAAATACCCAAAAATCTCAGAAAAGACAAAATACAATTAAGACTGGAAAACAAGTAAAAACTAAGAAAATTCTTTACAAGAGAAAGTTGTTTGATTCTAGTTCTTCGGAATCGGATATCGATATACCATGTGATGACAGTGACGATGCAGACGAAGATAGATGCCTGGTTTGCAGCGAGTTTGGCAAAAACAATGAAATGTGGTTTAGATGTACCCTTTGCTCAAGATGAGCCCATTCAGAGTGGGCAGTGGATGGGATTCTGCAGAGGGTTATACCTGCGATGACTGTCAACCATTTTTACATTAACCCTTTTACATTTCACTGCGGCTAGTTATAAAAGTAGTATGATTTCTGGTACGGCTGTTTCATGCCCGTGCTGATCAACACGGTTGCCGCAGTCAGTCGATGAAGTACTATGGCGTATAAATACGGTTCGCGCAGTGTATCAGTACAGTCTATTCAGGACTGTATTTACAATTAAGTAGAAGTACAAGTACAAGTAACTATAAATTTGTTGCACTTAGATTTTTAAAAAATAAAAAAAATTAAATATACTGATAAATTATCATTATTTTATTTATTATTAGTAATTGTAGCAACAAGGTAAAAAACTACAAACAAATGGTACACAAAACTTTCAAATGCAAAATATAAATAAAAGTTTTGACTACATTAAAAGGAAAATTTAAAACTTGTTATACAATTGTATTTTTCAAAAAATGGCGTAATGCCATCGAGTTAGAATCTATGGAGAAGCTATGAGCATATTAATGTGTGTATTAAAAACGGCGTATGTAGGCGTGGCTAACGATGATACCAATATGGCGGTGGTATCATGGCCGGACTCAATATTATTAAAACTACTATAAAAATATGACTAGTTATTCAAAAGAATTAATCATAATCTAAAAGAGTGCAATACATTTTTAAGAAACTATGATTTATATATCCCGCGGTAAACACTAAAAACACGATATAATATACATAAAGATAAATTAATATAGTCAAATACTATTAATTTATTCTCTGAAGTACGGGCCATTACCTTGTTTACATATTTGTATACTAACCTGTAGAACGTTATTCCTGAAGATTTTTTATTAACATTGCTTCTGCTACTGCAACTACGTTAAGAACAAGAAACCATTATTATGCACTATCACAATATATTATTACAGCTTCTATAAAAGTATTATAAAACTAAAAATATTCGAAAAACAACAAACGTAAATAAACATATACGATCTGTCAAAAAGTGTCAAAACAATCTTAACAATATGGCCGAAGTGAGGTTGTTTTTAATCACGTGATGCCCTCTCCATAGATTCTAACTCAATGCGTAATGCATAGAGGCATATTACAGGCTATGCCTTTTTTTTTAGGTCTGTATCAAAGATTTTATTGTCAGTATTAGACCCAGTATAAATGATAAAGTCCAAATTGTAGCCTGCCGTACAGTCACATAAAACGTGGAATTTAATTCCAAATCTGGGCCTTTTAGAGGGTATATACTGTTTAAATGCTAGCCTTTATAAAGCATCAAACTTTCGTCGATACAAATGTTTCTGAATGGATATAGAAATCTACGAAAAACGGTCTTTAAATGGTCTATAACGATGCGCAGCTTAAAAAGGGAGTCTTCTTTGTCAACGGTATTGTTATCTAAAAAACGTAACAACGACAATGTAAGGAACGACAAAGCTAGAAAAAATTACTCTTCATCCACATCAGTGTCTTTCCAATTTGTTGCGACACGAGAATTTTGTTCAATATCACTATGTTCCACAACGAATTTGTAAAATTGTTAATTTCAACAACCTTTGCTTTCATAAAAGTCAAAGAAAAAAATGTTTTGAAACTACTTAAAACACTTGTGACTACTTTTAAAATTTTCATTTAAACACTATGATGTATTGTCGTTAAAATTATGAACTGTTGGTTGTAGATCTCCCTTTTTCCATTTATATAACCGAATCTTTTCACATTTACGACGTTTAGCTTGTTGAAGAGAAGTAGATTCCAAAGTTAAAGCACTATTTTCACTAACCTGTGTTGATGATGGTAGAGTCTCTTCATTATCATTTTCTTCTCCAGATTCATCACTTTCTGCATCAGATTCTTCAAGATTACACTCATTCTCACTGTCACTTTCCATTAAAATTTCATACACTTTCGCTAAGATATTTGCGTATACGAGCCGTTTCACTCAGCAATTGTTTTTATTAGTCAATAATGTAAAAGAAATCTAAATTTAAGAATCACCCACTTATTTTTGTAAAAAATTACTATTTACTATTAATTTACTTTATTAATTAAATTACTATTAGTACAGAATATTGTACAACACTATGATCATAATAGAAATACACGCTGCACGCAAACCGGAGGAGAGATGCAGAATTCATTTATGGCTTAAAAGAAATAATCTTAACATTATCAAGTCTGTAGGTTACGTCTTCTTTGAATATTCATAAAATATTATTATCCTAAAAGGTTTTTCAAATGGTCAAGTAAATTATAAATTCTTTACATTATAGAACTAATCCAAAAAATATGTTTTGACAACAATAAGTCTTTCATTTCGGTCCAACTTGAATATTAAAATATTTATATCGTAAATTTCAGGTAGTAAATAAAAATCTTTTAACAATACCCTATAATATTATGACAAGCTGTCTCGAACCGTCTTTACTATTAGCTAATTAATGCAGTAGGTAATAAAATTATTTCAATTTGAATATTTCTTACCTGTTAACCATTCTGTGAAATTTGATAACAATTCTATTGTATTTACTAAAACTCATAATTCGACAGTTTTTTTCCTATTCTTCAAATAGGTTTATCAGCAGCTGTAATTCACACAATTAAATTCTTAAAGAAAATAAATTAAAATACGCTGCTAAAAACGATCGTACATAAATACGGCGAAAGGGAATCCTAAGATTTTACAAGTAAATCCCTGTAGTGCGTGCCTGTGTAAAAAGGTGCGGATTTGTACGGCTCCCGCAGTGAAGAATAAAATTTTTAAATGTATTGTAAATTTTGATATAACATGCTGAACTCTTTTCTATAGGCAACATACAATACGTAAGCAGTATCTGATTCATACGGTTTCCGCAGCGAATGCCGAAAAAGGGTACGCGTATTTAGCCGGTTTCCGTTGTACGGGCACGAAATTATTTTACGTGTATATCCGGTTCCCGCAGTGAAAAGGTTAAAACACATATTCTTGTTATTTTGTTTGTTTTGTAATAAAAAATATTTTTCACCCTTCTTACTGATTTACTTGAATTATTACCCATTAAGGCACATTCGTTAATCGTTTTATAACAAAAAATTGTTAAATAGATATTGATTTTTATTTTAATAATAACACAAACAAATTGACTGGCATTACCCACACTCATGACCGGTATTGTCCATATAAATATGGTGACGGTCAAAGATACTTTTTTATCTTTTTTCTCTGTCAAAGCCAGAAATTTTTGATTTTGTAAATTGAATGTGTCTTGCAATAAGTTAAAGCTCCAAATAACCGGTTGACGCCTTAAATTTGATTCACAGAATTTTCCTTTTTTTAATATTTAATTTTCTTCTTAGGTGACCGCGATTTGCACACTTCACCCTATGGTCTAAAAGGTTTTTTACTAGAACAAAAGTTTCTGTAGGAGGTATACTAGGAAACGGATTTTACGTCAAAATAAATTAATCTGTAGTTAATTAGGTAATTGAAAATGTTGTATTTTATTAACTTGTTCTATTGTATCTTTTACGGTAAATTTAGGTGAAAATTTAGTGTGTTATAAAATAATTTCTAACAGTTTTTTTAAAAGTTTATATGACAGAGTAGTATAAAAAGAAACTACAGGTGTTTATGTAATTTGATAAAAGAGTATAATTTAGGAGGCTGTGGATTCATGATGTTGAGATATTTCTGTTCTATTGAATTTAATATTGATTTTGAATTTTCTAACGCTATCGAATAGGTCGAATCAGTCACTTAATAAAATTAGGTTTATTTTAAAATTTTTATGTACAAAATAAGTAAAATCTAACCCCCACCTAAAGTAATTTATGAAAAAAGTTACTTCTATAAAAACTTGTACGAAGTTTGTTTACTAACTTGGCTTTATTTTTCCAAAATTATTCAATTTTGCGTATAACAGGGAAATTAAATTACTAGACAGAATTTACATATCGCTAAGAAAATTTAAACTCTATATATATTTTTTCAGATAACCCAGTACGTGTGGCATTAAAATGCAAATTCAATCAAACTTTTTAACACTTTGGTGGAAAATTTGAAAATTTCAATAAAGCGAACGAGCAAAAAACACCTCAAGTTTAGCTGATTACACGCCTTTCAATTTTTTTGGTCTATTTTTTTTTCAACAGATAAAAGTTGGCGATAAGTCTGGTTAACTAAAAGTTTGAACAGGACGGTGATCTGTGCCGACACCGTAAAATATTTCCCTTGTAAAAGAAATCCCCAGAATTGATTTCGATTGAATTGGTCTTCGAAGTTTTTGCGAAAGCCAATAAAGTTGGATGCCTGAAAGAGACAGCTAAATATTGTTATGTCATAAAGAAAATGTACAACTTTTTGCAATGAAACATTGTCTAGCTTTTAACTGCAAAACAATCTTTCATATGGGTCATAGAGTTTATTAACTTGTAATAATGAGATGTATAAAATAATTAAAATAAACTAGATATTTTGAAAGGTTTATTAATTTTTTTTCGCTTGGCTATACTGTACTAATTTCTAATAAAAATTTTATTACACATTTGTAAGCAATTGCTTTAATATATTTCTTATAAACTAACGTTTAAAAATATAAATTCCTTTAGGTTTTTATTAATTTTATTCGTTATATCTATTTTTGAATTCTGATAGTGTATTAGACCAATTATTGAGAGTCATCAAAATTGACAGAAAACCAATAGAAACAGTAAGGTCAATGGTGTTAAAAATTATGAAAGAAAATATCCCTAAGCACTATAAATTATTCCCCAAAATAAACAGCACCAAAAGTGAACGTTGGATTTATTTTTTAATTTACATAAATTAAATTTAAATTTAAATTTAAATATCGAATTCTCATCAAAAATCTAATTATAGCTTAATAGGTGATTTTAGGTGATTCCATATTTTGATAAAATTATCTAGTATAATAAAATAGCTTATTAAGTGCAATAAATAAATTAATCAGTGTGGTAAAAAGCTGTGAAAATGGACGATAAACCAGCCCACCACAAGGGTGGAACAGTGGATAATGGAGAAGCAAGCGTAGATATGGTTACGTTTAACACCTCGACAACCGTCAATCGTGATGGTAAAGACACAACTGATAAAAATAAGGACACACCTTTAGTTATCAAGCAAAAAAGTACGGTTTTTAATCTACAAAAACCAAACCTGTATTCAGAATTTTTGTCTATGTATATATTCAAAATGAAGATATGGGTAAATTACGATAGGGATAGGATAGATTGATATTAAACTAGCCTTTGATAGATGGCGCTACTTGATACCGAATTGGTTTCGGTGTTGAAATTTGCCATTCATGACATGACGTCTGTCAAAATTTTAAGTTTTAAAAACAATTAGTTTGGTTTTTACAGTCGTCAAAAGCAAGCAAATTTTGTGTTTTCGGAGAAATGGAAAAAGTCGAGTATCGTTCGGTGATTAAGTTCCACCACAAAAAGAGTAAAACGAATATGCAAATCAAAGCCGACCTGGACGAAGTTTATGGTGAGGTTGCACCTTCGTTAACAACAGTAAAATTTTGGAAAGCTGAATTTGTTTGTGGTCGTACGAGTGTTTTTGATGATGAGCGTCTCGGGAGGCCAAATAAAGTCACCGAGGCAAAAATGATCAACAAAGTCCATGACATGATTATGGCAGATCGTCGAAGTAAGCTCCGCGAGTTAAGAGAGGTCCTAAACATTTCCTTCGAACACAATATCATTCACCATTATTTGGACATAAAAAAGCTATCCGCGCGATGGGTGGCGCGTTTGCTGACAATCGATCAAATGCAAAAACGTGTGACAACTTCGGAGACGCTTTGGCGATGATACGTCTGCATCCGAAGTATTTTTTTCGCCGATTTATCACCGTTTATGAAACCTGGGTGCATTAGTACATACCGGAAACCAAAGAACAATCGAAACAGTGGCGCAAACGCGGCGTAGGGCCGCCTAAGAAGGCAAAGAGTGCACATTCGGTCGGCAAAGCGATGGCGACTATTTTCTGGGATGCGAAGGGCATCATCCACATCGACTACTTGAAAAAAAGAAAAAATAATCAATGGTGAGTACTACGCAGCATTATTGGATAGATTCGATGCCGAATTGCGTCGAAAATGCCCCGGTTTGGAACGCAAAAAGTGCTCTTTCACCAAGACAATGCACCGGCTCACCGACCGACCGTCGCCATGGCAAAAGTCCACGATTTGGGCTATGAATTGGTTGAACACCCACCGTATTCCCCAGATCTTGCCGCCAGCGATTTTTTACTGTTTACAAACCTAAAAAAATGGCTCGGATGACGCCGTTTCGCAACAAATGATAAAGTCGTCGCTGAAACTTCGGCCTATTTTGAAGAGCTCGAGCAAAAGTACTATTATGGATGGGATAAAAAAAATTGGAACATCGTCTTACTAAGTGTATCGAGCTAAAAGTCGACTATGTTGAGAAATAAATCGATTTAATTCCAAAAAACTTGTATTTTCTATCAAAGGCTAGTTTTATATCAATCCACTCTCTGACATCCTATGGCAGTCCAAGTTGTTGTTTGTTCTAAAAGCTAGTGTTATCCTTTCTTTTTTATGTGTTTGGTTATTTTGTTGATATCTTGTCTGTATATGTGGTATTATTAAAGTCTGCGATTATATATAAAAAAAAATAAGTTAAAAAAACTTTTTGAGTGACTCCTTATCTTTTTTTCTTATCTGTAATAATCTCCATGAAATATTAAAGTGGGGTATCTTCTAGAGAAGTGAACTACTGCAAGAATATTTGGGATTTTCATGGATATTTACAGAGTATGTCAGTCTGTGAGTACGCGACTATTGGAGGGTTAAAACGTAAATTAATTTAATTATTACCAAAAATTAAAAAAAATATATAAGACAATATATATTAGACGGCAATCTTTTGAGACCCTGAGCCTGATCTTATTTAGCTAGACCAAATATCACAAATGAACCAGTGAGGTGGCGACATGATAATGTAGCGGCTTCTGTATTAGAAATAAAACTCAAGGATAAAAAAATCTTTCTATACTTTGTGTTTAAATAAATGGGCACAGAAATAAGATAACCTACCGCAAACACGAGTTTTTACTACTAAAACGCTACTACTGAACAACTGAATAAACTAGTAAATCGACCTCAGCTGCCATTGTGATCATAAACTAAAGAATGAGAGCGAAATATTGAGTATTTTATAAGCGATCGCCAGACTAATTAGAATTAAGTGGAAATATGGACGTTTTCATTAGGTGCTTTGTTGCTGTATGTTTATTATGATAAAAAAAAAATATTCTAAGAAGCAGCTCTCGTCTTATTAAATGAAGAAACATGTGTAAAAAACTCATCAAGACAATGGAGCGGGATATGGTTGCCAATATTGCCAATAGTTGCCAATAAAGAAGAAAATATTGTGGTTTAATGCAATATTTGACATTTATAAAGAAAAGCCTGCAGATAATTCTTGACAGGTTAACGTCGATGGGTGGAGGATATTTTTGGGAAATACTTTTAGGTAAAATGTACCAACTCTTAACTCTCATATATTTTTAGAGTTAGATTAGTCATTCATATCATATCATTCATATCTAGAAATATGCAACTAAATATTTGCTTGTCCCATATTTTGTTAAATACTTATTAAATTATTTATATTTAGATTACTGTTGTGTTATTAAATGTCTTGATTGATTTTTGAAAAATGTTACTTGTTTTGTGGTCATAAAAAACTTAAAATATCCCCTGCCAGGTGTTTATCGTTGTTAATTTTTTTCTTAATTTTATTATCTGCGTGCAATATTTCCTTTCTGGTTTTTATTTTATTAATCTATTTTTAACTCAGCTGGAAAATTTTCTCATAAATAGTTCCCACATATCTAGTTATATTATTGTTTTTAAAAACGTTTTTATTTGACTTTTGTGCCTTTTTAACTATACCTTGTCTTTAACTAACATTGTTAAGCAAATACTAACTGTAACATTACATCACATTTCTCAGAACCCACCATATTAATTAAATTTACGAATGTAGCAACTGTAATTATACGAGTACAAATTAGCCTTGTTCTGCAACTAACTTTACAGAAAAGCATTTATGCACCAAATAGGTGTGTATATTTAATTAGTTTGGGATACATTACAGTTAAAAGTTACAAATAGCAGCAAAATATGAAATATTATGACGGGATCATCTTATGAATACAAAAAATGCCAAAGTTGTTTTTACAAAGGTAATTAGTGATAAATCAACTAATAGGAGGTGGAAATATCCGTTATTACGGCATTACCGTTTATTTCTCTCCTTACATATGAGAATAAGATTAATGCATGTTTAAAAAAAAACGTTTGTATGACTAAATTTTGAAACAGTTCGATTATTCAATAACATGAGTACCAGTGCAAAATGATCTATCGGCTCAAATATTTTCAAACATTTGTTGGATATTGGAAATGGTAAAATAAAACTGCATCCAAATACACAATGCATCAAACTTTTAGATAATTTCTGCACCTTTTTGAGACCAAATATGAATTAATTGTAAGTGTCTTTCCAGCTATACAGAATAATAACTTGAATCCTAATTGGCTCAGTGAGCGCGCAATTATGGCGGAGAAAAATGTTGATGTGGACGAAATTAACATTCAGATTCAACAGTTGTTACCAGGTGATCTGATATCTTTTAAATCAACAAATTAAACAGTATTGTTATGAAGAAAAAGCAGCAAATTATAAAACAGAGTTTTTAAATTTTTGGGCTGCCACCACACAATGTACAGTTGAAAAATGGTTCACCAATTATTCTGCTACGCAATTCGAACCCACCCAGAATATGCAATGGCACACGTTTTTTTTTGGACCACAAAAAAGATGCAAAAAAGTTTAAAAGCAAAAAAATCGATTTACCGAGAGTCTGTACGCCGTAGAAAAAAATGTTTCAAATACAAAATATAGCTGAGATAATTTTAAACAAAAATATTAATGAGCACTTTTTGTATAGAATGAACCGTTCTCTTAGAAACAAGCGACCGTCGATTTTGAATGTCAGTTATGCGCGCGAAATCAATGTTCAATAAAATTTTTATCAGCTCGACGGTAAAAATTCGATATTTTTTGACTCAAGTATCCTATCGACAAAACTCGAAATGCGTTTTAAAGGTAAAGAGTGCAGCTGTCGTATGCAGTTTTTATATTTTGACGACAATAATCTTAGTTTTTATAAATATTAAATATATAAACGTGGCCCGATTGTTGCCATGTTTTATGATTCTCGTGAGATGAATAAAATTGATCACTTTCATTGTCCAGTCGTAGCAAAATTTCCATCTTGCATCTTCAATCTTCAAATCCTATGACATGAAATTTTGAATTGTGGCAACAAATATGAGGTATTTAAAATATGAATAAAAAACGCAGAATTTAATATTTTACATTTTTTTTTATTTATAATTTAGAATAATATAATTATTTGGATTAAAAATCAAACTTTTCATACCTCCTCTATAGAAATAAATTTATAATACAAGTTGGAAATAACAAATTTTAGATTTAAACTTAATCAATATTGGATATGGATTTCACGATAATTATAAATAAATAGGATATAATATTAGTCTCGTACAATAATCAAGCCACAGCAATGCGAGGTCGGGTCAGCTAGTATATATATATATATATATATATATATATATATATATATATATATATATATATATATATATATATATATATATATATATATATATATATATATATATATATATATTGTTATGATATGTTGTTTGTTTGAATGATGAGCAATGAGTATTTTTAATAATATAATATATAGGGTTTTTATCGCGGTTCTCAAAGAATTAGCTTGTAAGTACTTTTTTAAATTATCTTTATTATAACTATTATGAAACACACATATATATCTAATCTAGCCAATGTAAATTTAAAATAAACTATCTTTAAATTGATATTCTTATAAAACTAATTAAATTCTATAGACAATGTAAAATTTAAACAAACTATCTTCAAAATTGAAATTGTTATGACACTAACTAAATTATATTAACAAAATTTTGTACCTTTCTTTCACTGAATGCCTAAATGAACTGTTTTCCACTATATATATTCTAATCACCACTGAATGTCTTCGTACTTCGGTTATCCTTGTTTTTGTGAAATTTCTTTTTCCAATTATCAGCTTTTACCAATTTAAGATATATTTTTCTTCACCAGCATTTATATACCAGCAAACAGCATTTATATTTATTCTTCTTTTCAATATACCAATATCCAATTATTATAAGTTGATTTATACTAATCTCCAACCATAATATAATTTAATTTCTTCCAATATATTTTTTTTTAATCTTCAATAATTATTTCTGTATGATTATAAATGTGCATTAAATTATATGCATAATTTTTAATCTTCATTTAACTCACTATATTGAACAATTCGACTATTTGTACTTGATTCACTGACTCCAACTAACTTTCATATTTCTTACTAAACTTTTCTGACTGATTTCTTGAAAATTCTGAACAATTTACTTCATTAACTAACTTTCATAATAAACTGGCCTGACTTCTGACTAAAAACTTCCCTCTTGAATCCAAATCACGGGTATTTATATCTTTTTGGATATTCTAGAACCATCTCCTAAGAGATCATGTTCCAATTTGTTCTATTTCTTCGATATCGATGTTCTCGAAAAAATATCTGTTCCATCCACCGACATAATCATTATTCCAGAATGTTCGACCGTAAACAATGGTCACACTCTGCACTCTGGAGAATTCGTTAATGTTCCATTGATAATTTTGTTGACATTTAGGCTTTTCAGATCAGAATAAACATTCAAATTAGTAACTAACACTCTAATTTAATAAAATACACATTCAAACAATATATTATTATAACCCCACTTTATATTCCCAATTATGATTAATTTCTATCTGTCAATTACTTACTGTATAGTTGGTTGCCTAGGCACATGGCTCATTTACATATATCTACCACATTATAATTACTAAAATACAACTTTTTACAATTATTATATTTTCTATAAACCCCAATCGTCACAATATATATATATATATATATATATATATATATATATATATATATATATATATATATATATATATATATATATATATATATATATATATACTTATATATACATTTATACTTTATATACTTTAAAGTCAGGATATTTTTTATGGATTAATAAATTATGCCAACCTGTAATGTTTTTGACGTTTTGTGACAGGCCATTTGACAGTTGACTTACTTGGCCTCGATTTTGAAGGCTATATCTATGCTTTGATTGATTTCTGGGGGCGATGTTGTACCCTAAGATTAATGTCAAATTCTGATCTTTATGTGTTTACCTAGTTTCTTTTAGACTTCTTCTTTCAATATTGGCAACCATATCCCGCTACATTGTCTTGATGAGTTTTTTACACATGTTTTTTCATTTAATAGCTGCTTCTTAGAATATTTTTTTTCTGTCATAATAAACATACACCAACAAAGTACCTAATTAAAACGTCCATATTTCCACTCAATTCTAATGAGTCTGACGATCGCTTATTGGATTGACTTGCATTGCACTGCGCGTGTGCCGCTGGTAAATAATCAAACTCCGTGTGAAAAGTGACTTTTTTTTTAATTACACAATACATGAATATATCAACGCTAATCAATCAAGTATTATATCCGCTCGCTCTGAATGCTGTATCACCGATCTCGGCCCGCATTTGAGTGCTGTCGTCTTTGGGGTGCCTTAAGGGGCTCGCCTTATCTTCACATATGGCATAATATATCTTTCTACGCTACTATGTTGCCGGATTGTAAAAATGCATAAAATAAACTTGAATCAGATAGAGGCGTGAACACTTATAACATACTTAATATGTGTTTACTTATCGTGAAACTGTGAAACTGATAAAATTAACGTGTATAAAAAAAAGTAAGATTAGATGAAGATCAAGGTAGATATGGAACAAAGCTGTAAGGAAATATTGCTAGCGAGGCGAGCAACATGAGTCAACGCAAGAAATCTGGCAAGTGACAAAATGAAAATCACCAAGTTCTCAGAAAGAACCGCGTTGAGAATTTAATGCTCGATGTTTCGATTTAGTGTAGTTTGACGGTTCCTGTATTTATACAGAAGACGATAATGGTACGTCACGAATGATGGGAGTAGGCAGATTGAGATCCCGAAATTTAAAGGAACCGTATACCTCGTGGAAATGCCTCCAAAAGTGTGCCGAAACGTTTACGTTACGTGTCAATAGAACAACTTAAAATTAAAATATAATGACGGTATTAGATTTTTATTTCGATGCAGGGCGGCGGCCAGCCTCTTATACGTATTTCAACCTCTTTAGGTCTCATCAGAGCGGCATATGCCACTGCTCTGAATCGAAACAACATCTATCCCGTCTTAGAACAATAATTATCGAAATAAATATTTACTGACGTAACAACTCCATCTAATATCAACAAGAGAAATCATCAAATTTCTTATCTGATGAAACTGAATTCAAATCTATACCACTGTGCTTTCTACAACTTGCAAAGCAAACAGATTATTAAATTTTTACTCTGATGGAGTACCAGAAACTGAATTCACTACGAATTTTGACCATTGTGAACGGCTTGTGGAATGCATATTTTAGATTCCCTTGTCGACCAATTCATCAATCTGTAATCATCAATTCGCCAGGTAAGAAATCTTATGATTTCTCTTGGTAACTTGAAATTAACTAAGAGAAGCACTCTAAAACGAATTACCTATGTTACACTTTGACTGCAATGTTTAATTGTAACATTCATTACAACAGTATATTAACCCAATATGTTCGCTTTTTAAGTCAAATTTCGATTTAAACTCATATGACTAAAATTATCATGTCCACATTTATTCATCTATGAAATGGAAAATGGTCAAATGCAATATATGCTATACACCGAGTTAACTTTGTCAGTGACCTTATTATTGAAACCGAATCAGAAATTATCATAATTGCGTATAATTATAATTATATGTACTTCAACAGCGAGACTATACCATCGACAATATTACACTTCGCTGTAATAACACAATTTAAATCAACATATATTAGTATTTTATAGCAGGAAGATCACACAGTAGTTGACCTAAAACAAAAATGAATTATATATTATTGCGAAACAACATAAAAGCAGCTTCGGTTTTATACTGAAATTTGTTACTTTAATCAGCTTAAAATATTATATACGTTTTGTGTATGTTTGTTCGATTATGTATGTTTAATTAACAGAGCTCGAATTTATAGGAAACAAAAACTAAAGAAAAAGGCGCCTATTTAGGAAAAGATGTTTATTAAAAAAGGCAAAAATCTTAATTTATAGGCAATATAGACAAATTAGTTAATATTTATTACACAAAGTAAATTAATTTAATATTTAACAGGTTGACTGCCCAAAAAAAAGGCCCAAACCACATATTAGTTACAAACATGCCTTTCTAAAACAATTACTCTACATTTGTGGATAAATTTCTATAAGAAATGTTTCTACGAAGTGTTGCTACGCCACTGGTAGCAATTATAGTTTATTTTTATGAACGAGAGAGTAATTAGCATAATTTTAACTGGTACCTCCGACCACTCCATGGGCGTGCTCAAGATTAATTGAAAAATTACTTTGAATAATTGTAAAAAATAAATGAATTATTTCAGTGTTATAAAGTGTTATGTGTATGTAAACAAAAGTGACCTCTTTTATCACACACTATATTAGAACTGACTGGCCTACATTAAAAAGGGTTTTAAAAAATTCACATTTTTTTTTAATTTTTAAAACTTACAAAAGAGAAAAAGAGTTTTTAAAACCGTCTAAGGTATGTTAAATAGATGAATAAAAATATTAATATAAAACTTACCGCTACTTGTTACAAATCCAAATCAGATTTAGAAGATGAACTTTCAGAACCAAGATTTATAATAACTGGCTCGATCATTTTATCAGTAATATTGTCCAGCTTCCACATTTTTTCCTCTTCTTTAATAGTGTGATTTACTGCCTGTTCCCAGTTTTCAGGTTTTACATTATTTACGGCCTCCAAAAACAACTGTTTAACATCATGAATTTTAAAAGTGGTATTTTTTCTTGAAACTTCACTCTTTATCTGTGCCCATACCAGTTCAATCGGGTTTAATTCACAATGATATGGTGGGGATCTAAGTACTGTCATTCCACGATTTTTGGCAATTTCATCAATTTCGTATTTTTAAAATTTTTCTTTATGAAGGGCACACAACGAATAAAGTTCCTTTCTTATAGATCCGGGATGGTACGTAATTTTTGAGTATTTTTTGAACTCAGCCAATTCTGCAAGTCTTTTTTTAACCACTTGGTTGTGGGCAGTCCTTCTATAAGTCTGGAGTGATAACTTGCATTATCCATTACTATTACACAGTTCTTAGGAAGAAGATCTATCATTTGTTCGAACCATTCTTGAAAGACATCAGCGTTCATGTCTTCATGGTAGTCACCGGTACGAGTTGATTCAAAAGTTAATAAACCACCTTCAACAAAACCGTCTGAACTGCCAATGTGTACTATTATCAGCCTGCGTCCCTTTCCTGATGGTGGGTTTAAACCAGTAGATAAGTTATTTACAAAAGCGTGCCTTTGACTTGTAACAGTTTCATCCTGCCAAAATTTATTTGGTGTATGACCCTCGTTGATCCATGTTTCATCAAGATAAAATATTTTTCTTTTTTGGTTTCTCATTTCCTTTATGGTTCTTAGAAAATGTCTTCTCCATATGACAATATCGCTTCTTTCTAATAAAATAGACTTTCTGGGATTCTTTTTCCAGCGGAAGCCTATTTCTTTTAAAAGTTTCCATAACGTACTTCGACTCATTTCTGGGTAATCCTTATCATCTCGAACTGAGACAAGAACTTTATCCAATGTTGGAAATTCTTGTCTAAAGAAGAATTCATGCACTTTTCGTCGAAGTCCTTCTTTAAAATAATATTCTATTTGAAATTTTGGTTTCCCTGGAGCATTACGTGGCATTTGAAAACTACCACATTTCTCTTCTTTAATAACTCTGCAAATCGTAGATTTCCCAACACCAAGTGTACTGCTAACTAACTCAACGGTCTCATCAACACTTTCACATAAACGTTTGTCTGTAAATGATTTAAAACAATTAAATATTAATGTTTTTTCATTAACTGTTAAAGGACCAATTTTTCGGCGTTTACACGGCACTTCCAAATTTTCCATAACACTAGTATACACAATAAACTGCACCTTGCAACTGAAGTACCTACTTTTAGTGAACTGTTAAGAATTTTGAATACGCCACTTGGACCTTCCTACAAAATGGAAAAACCCACTATCATATTTTCTGTGGAATAAGTTTAGAAGGTAATTATCTAGTCAATTACTGTCGTAGATTCCTGGAATTAAAGAATTAAATGTTTGATTGTTGAAACCCTTACTTCGTGGAATGCACTCATTTCAGATAAAATAAAACGTTTTATTTTATCTAAAGAATTAAACTTTATTTTGCAAATAGGTAGGTACTTATTAAACTTTTATTGGTTATATATAACCAATAAAATAAACATCTTACATTTCTTGCAAATTCATTAGTACCTGTTAACCTCCATCACTCCGACACTGGCAACCTTATTTAGGGATTAGTAACCCTCACAACTATTGTATTCTATTCTGCTCCAACCTTTATACCTGGTGGTCATAGTCAATTTAAAATTGTTTTCCTATATACTTCTGTCAACTTGTTGACAAATATCTGTTTCTTATTGAGTCACCCGTATCAACAGTTTAGGGATTTGCATACATAATTTATTGTTTTATTACTCTCTCATACATAAAAATACACTATAACTTATACTTCTTAAAATCTATCGAGGTAAATTCTCCAGCAAATTTTCATGAAAGCCGATAATGTATTCACAAGATATTTTTACCCAGAGATTAACTTTCTCCGACCAATTCCCAAAATTTTCCTGTTATAAAGCATTCAAAAGGTGGTTTTTACCTTCCTCTGTATAGAAATCTCGAAGTTGTCCCCCGCAAACATCTTGACAATAGTTAGGCATTGTAATTAGAATTTAAAGTATGCAGTATCATTGTAGTTTTCGATCAAGTGGGTCGACGCATTCCTTGGTTATAGTTTGTATACCTCACGCGCAGCATTCACTGTCACATATTAGTTAGTATCACATACACTCATTCTTGGTTCAGAATTTCAACTGTCGCTTAGTTAAGTAGTTACCTAGTTATTGTTACGTAGCTTATAGTTAAAAGCTGAACGCTCATTCGTAATCAATTATATTAATATTGAAGAGAACATCTTTAGTTGAAGTGATAATTATTAGTAACATTTTAATCTGTTTTTTTTAAGGTTAAAGTACGTTTATTGAATTTTTTTTTGGTATTTCCGAAGTGGAAATTGAAACGTCAATAAACGTACTTTAACCTTTAAAAAGAAAAAAAAAATTTAATCTGTATCAGTGCTCGTGTAGTGTGTCGCGGACTAGTGTAAGGTGGACAGTCATTGGCCGTTTCAATAAAAGAACTTTGCGCTAAACCCATCGAGCAAAAAGACAAAAGAGGGAATCTAATCGTTATGAAAAGTAGACCAAAAAAGTGGCCTCTGATGGCGCACATATCCGGAAATGCGAATGCGCCAAATTTAAATTTCATGACACTTCACAATAATTATACAGTGGTGTAGGGGTTCTAATTTATCTTTTTATTTATTTTATATTACATAATATTATTATTACATAATATTAATACATAATACACCTAAAATACTTTTTTTAACACTAGAACACAATAAAGTTTTAACTAAATAATAACAATAATAGTCCAAAATGTGAAACAATTAAAAAACTTCAATAGAAAATACAAATAATTTTTCATGTGACAGTTGGGACAAACAATAACATCAGCAATAACAAAATCCAACTAAATTTGATTTCTTAAACAAGGAAAGAGACTCCGTTTCCTTGTTTAATGTGGCCTCTCAAGATGGCACTTCCTGTCTAACAATATTTTTGCCCCCACTACCTTTACATTCCCTCTTTTGTCTTTTTGCTCGATGGCTAAAACTTTAGCTAGATATTAACTTAGTTGTAGTAACATTCAAACATTAAATTACGTATTGTTTAAAATACTTGTGTTCTCATTTCCCACGTTAGTGGCTGGTCCTTCGATTTAAAAGTAATTACATGATTTAGTACGCTCTAAGTGGTAAAAAGATTGCCATTCTAATTTGTTGAACAAATGTTCATTTAATTGTTGAACAAATGTTCATTTAATTCTACTAATTTGAATAAAAAAAATTTCAGAATAGTGAAATTTTTTCAGAAAAACCGTTAGCTGGCGTATGCGTCCGCCCCGGCACAGACAGCCCCGATTTTTAATTTTTTTTTGTAGTTCACTATATATTTCGCATTTTTTGTTATTTCAGGTACCTAACGGATCTGGCCCCTGTAGTTCACTTGATTCTGATTTTGATTCCATGTTTTTGCCAACCAGTGATAAAGAAATATTATCCAGTTCAGATTTTTTAGATATAGAAGCATCTTCACACATGTTTTCTCAGAAAATAGAATTGTCCAAACCCAAAGCAAATATCAAAACAAATTGCAACCAACTAAAATAATTTTAAAGAAATTGTGTACGAGGAAGCTTTTGGATCAACCAAGCTGTTCTACATCTTTCTTGCCCAATACAGAAAGAAATAGAAAGGGCTGATGCTACAGCCAGCATTCCATTTAATTATATAGCAACAAATAGGTTATCGAAAGATTTGGAACGGGAAGGGAACAATATTCCATTTGAACAATTCAAAGAATTCTTTGTAAATCAGATCATAAATTAAAAAAACTTATATGCAACTTAAATATTGTGTAATTCCAACGATATAATCCATGATTTAAGACTACATAGATGGGTTTTAACCAACATAAAAGAGATGATTAGATTTATTGGTATAGTAGCATACATGGGTCTTCTAAAAATGCCTTCTTTGGAAAAGTATTGGAGCAACGACGACCTATATAAAAATGTTGTTGTACCAAAAACCATGTCCCGAAATAGATTTCAACTGCTTCTTTTAATATGGTAATTCTCAGATAATGAAAGTTGTCCAGAAGGAGAATATTTATTTAACACGTTCAAGTCCGACAACGCGACTGTCGCGTTCAGTGAATATAGCCTCAGAGGCCACCAACGCGAGTCGCGCGGTCTTTGACTATATGACAATATATAAACGTTATCTCAACGGATTTTTCACGAATTACAACAAATATCTGCTGTCCGCTTCGAAACACTGTCATATACTGGAGTTTGTGTTTGGTTTTCGAATTCTAATGTTAAACTTTATTTCTGAGTATATGACGATGTATAAATGTTATCTAGGCGGATTTTTCAAAAATTATAACAAGTATCTTCTGTCCCATTGATAAATTGGATGATAAAATATGAAACCCTCAATTTCATTGCTTACTTTTTAAATATTCAAGCTAGACGTGCTCGAAAACGACAAAATTAGCTGTAATAAAAGGTTGTAAAGTAATAAAATTAAAAGCATCGGTAAGCTTTGAAAGAATCACCAGATATATTTAGATTATATTGCATTTGCAATAATTTGTTGTATTATCATAATCTAATCCCATCGGTTTATTTTGCTATGCATTCAGTAATATTTTCTACGCCTTCGGTGTTAGATGTTTTTTGGTTTTACTGTTAGTCATTGCACGTGTTTTGCTAAATACTTCAATTTTAAATTATTTTTAAAATGAGTGATGAATATTGCCAACCTTCGACTTCTAAACGAGGTAGGTGGGAAACTTCTCAGCCAATCTCAGATGATGAATTATTACACATATTAGAAGATTCACATGCTAGTGACGCAAGTGATGAAGATTTATATTGTGATCAAGATGACCGGACAGCCGATCCTAATTTACAAGAAGAATCTGAAGATGATGATGGTGATGATGAGTCTCAAAATATTATTGAATGGTCTTCAGAGGTTCAACATCCTACAATGCTACCATTTACAGCAATACCAGGATTGAAAATTAATGTGGGTGGCAGCAATCCTATTGATTACTTCAATTTATTGGCATGTGAATTATTCTATGACCTGATTATTCAAAATAGCAATTTATATGCCGTTGATATTCTTTCTCTAAGTAAATCTGAGAAAAGTAGAATTGCAGCTTGGAAGGATAGAACTGTAGAAGAATTTAAAATTTTTCTTGGTTTGTTGTTTCACATGGGAACCATAAAAATTAATCGTATGAATGATTATTGAAAGAAAAATCATTTATTTAGTATTCCAGTGTTTGGACAATACATGAGCCGAAATCGTTTTATGTTAATTTTGCGTGCCTTACATTTTAACAATAATAGTGACAATAACCAGTCCAGACTTGCCAAGATATCTCCATTATTAGATTTTTTAATAATAAAATGGAGAATCTTTATTATCCAGAAAGAAAATTAGCCCTGGATGAATCTATGATTTTATGGAGAGGAAGACTTAGTTTTCGTCAATTTCTCAAGGGCAAACGACACAAATATGGTGTCAAACTGTATACTTTAGCAGAATGTACCGGGATAATTCAACGCATATTAGTTTATAGTGGAGCTAGTGACCCTGTAGTTGGAGGACGTAATCATACGGAAAAAGTAGTGCTAAATTTGATGGATTCGAAACTAAATGTTGGTCACTCCTTATATATGGATAATTTTTATAATAGTGTTCCATTGTGTAAAAAACAAGGAAAGAGAAGCATAGGGAGGCGTAGAATGTCATGGCTGCGCAACCTGAGAGAGTGGTACGGATATACATCAAATGAACTTTTCAGAGCAGCCGTCTCAAAAGTCCGAATAGCTATGATGATTGCCGACCTCCGCCAAGGAGATGGCACTTGAAGAAGAAGAAGTGTAAAAAACTACTTTCGGTTAAAACTTATCTTACAGGAACATTGAGAACAGGAAGAGCGGAAAATCCGCACGAAGTTGTTTCTCAACAATTAAAACAAAATGAACTGGTGAGTGCTTACAATAATAAAGGGATATGTGTATGTAAATGGAAAGATCAGCGAGATATTTTAATGATCTCTTCCGAATTTGGTCATGAAATGGTTCCAACAATATCTAGGACAGGAATTGATAAAGAAAAGCCCCGTTTAGTCGCTGAATATAACAAAAATAAAGGTGGTATTGACTTAGGCGACCAGATGAGATGTTAAATTATTATAGTTGCGAACACAAAACTATGAGGTGGTACAAAAAAATAGGCATACACATTTTTCAAATTATGCTAATCAACGCATACTATTTCTATAATAATTCTAATACAAAAATGTCATTGTATGACTTTCGATTGTCGGTGATTGATAGTCTTTTGGGACCAAACCCAAAAATCCCTCAAGTCAAGAAAAATTTGACGTTTCATTTGCCATCCCATTGCCCTAAATCAGCTAATGGCATTACAAAACGACGACGGTGTAAATATTGCTGGCAAACTAAAAAAGAAAGAAAGGACTCATTGTGCGGAGTGCCCTGAACATCCGGGATTGTGCTTAGAAAATTGTTTTAGACGTTTTCATGAAGAAATTGAAAATTAGATAATTAATTTGTTTTCTTGATGTTGTTGCCATTTAATAATTACTTATGTTAGTTATCTAGGTTCATAATTATATCTTTTCTCAATCAGATTATTATTATTTTTTTAAGTTCAACCGACACATTTTTTGCCCTGTGGCCATCAACGCGACTCACGCGGTAAGTTCTTTTTTGTGACCAAATTAATTCTTTTTGTACCCATCTTTATTATAACTGACTTTTTAAAGTGTACCTTAAAAATTAATTAGTTTACACAAATACATCTCAGTGGCCCACTGTTTTCCCTTAAAAAAAGAGACGGAGCTGAACGTGTAAGGTGCAGCCATTAGTAGGTTTATACTTTGTAACAAAATATTTTGCCTACCACATAGGGTGTTATTATAGGGAGTTAAAAAATTCATATTCTTCTATTAGATGAATATAAAGCAGTTTTCATATCCAGAATGTCTACGCCACTTTTTTTGTTTGTAAACCACAAACAGTTTCCGGTTTATTTTTATTAGGGACTGTTTCAACCCTATCATGCATGGGCGATATAAGTACAACCGATCTGTTGATTTTCGGAACAATTATAGAGAGTTACAGGTATATTAGTAGCAAATCCATAAAGTGATCTCAACGGTCCAGATTTATTTGCTTTCAACTCTGGTCGTTATAATAATAGTTTTATTAATCTTCATAGTGCCGACACATATTGAACTCACTGTAAATAATATTTTGAAAATTAAAATGTTTTTGGTTTGTTATTAATCGATTACCTCTGTTTCTATTTACGTTGATGAAAAAGCATTTCTAGATTAAAATGTTATTAAATTTTGAGTAATAACATTTGTATTCCAACAGATTAATAATAAAATGTAATGTTATTAAAACCAAATAAAATCTCGCGCCGTAATCATTAAAAAATTGTAATATCCGTATTTATATACAAATTAATAGCCAAATATATGTTAATAAAAATATCAATAATTCGTTCTGATTGCACACAGATTTAATTAACATTATATTAATTAAATAACTGGTAATATTCATAATTAATCCATGTTTACTCGTTTTTTCAATACATTATATTCAGACAATAGAAACTATATTGTCAACGCATAAACGAATTTCGAACGAAAATGTATTTGAAGCTAATTTTTGATTAATATTTGTTGAAGTTTGAGATATATATATATATATATATATATATATATATATATATATATATATATATATATATCCCTCCATTCCACGGGTGACTTTCTTGTGACACAAATACACGGGTGGGGTCTATCAGGACCAAATTTAAAACAATATTCACCTTATTAAAAAAAAAATTTTTAAATATTTTTAAAGAAACTTACTGATGTAACGTTGTACTACCTAAATGTACATATAATATGTCTATCAATATATATTTTTATAGTTTACTGCGAAATAACTAACACCATTATTTTTTTACAAGAGTTTATTAAAAAAATCATGAACGGCAAAATACAAAAGAAAAATATAAATGTTGACAATATTATTATTCTATATACTTACAGTAATACAAGAAAAAGGATACATCCAAAATTAAAATTAGAAACAGAAAATAGAGGGGGTTAAATTATGTAAATTTTCTTTCTACATGATCAGCACAAAATGCTTTTATATGTTCCATACATAACCAGTTTTTGTACAATTGGCAAAAATACCTAGTTTTTTTTTATATAATACTTATACATCCCTGTTTTTGTGGGGCTGGGTCATCCCTCGTCATTTGCTCAATTTCAGAAAATTGTGCAGCAAGTTAGGATCGAAGGTTCCACATCCGCAGAAGTAGAAATTAGGAGGGGAGTTAGACAGGGATGTGTTCTGTCGCCTCTGCTGTTTAATCTTTACTCCGAGTTTCTATTTAAAGAAGCATTGGAGGATTCCAAGGATGGAATCAAGGTGAATGGCGTAAATATCAACAGTATCAGATACGCCGATGATACAGTGTTAATTGCGGATTCCGACGTAGGTCTACAACGACTCATCGACAAGACCAACTCGACCTGTGAGCAATCTGGTATGAAAATAAACATTAAAAAAACCAAAGTGATGTCAATCCAAAAAAATCAAAACGTACCTCAACCTTGCACAATAAATGGGCACATTTTAGAACAGGGCAATAGATTTAAGTACCTGGGATGTTGGATCGATAGCAGCCTAAATCCTGATCTAGAAATAAGATCGAGAATAGAACAGGCCAGAAAATCTTTCGAAAAAATAAAAAAACTGCTTTGTGATTCTCGAATAAAACTCGAAATTCGACTACGTTTATCAAAATGCTACGTCTGGTCGACTCTTCTATATGCAGTTGAAACGTGGACCCTAAAAACATCAACCGTAAATAAATTGGAGGCCTTTGAAATGTGGATCTACCGGAGAATGCTCAAAATTTCATGGACATCGCATACCTCAAACGAAGAAGTGCTGCATAGAATAGGCAAGGAAAGAGAACTTTTTAACACAGTAAAAGTTAGAAAAACATCATACCTAGGCCACATACTGAGAAATAATAAGTACCAATATGCCCAACTTATAGTGAAAGGAAAAATCGAGGGAAAGAGAGGCCTAGGAAGGAAAAGACTATCGTGGCTCAGAAACATCCGACAATGGACAGGGCTAAATTTTGAACAGCTAATAAGAACAGCTGAAGATAGAGAAGATTTTAAAATTGTAGTAGCCAACCTCCATTGAGGAGAGGGCACTTTAAGAAGAAAGAAGTGCAGCAAGTAACTGTGATGTTCTCTATATACGCATATTTAGGGCTCGTATTTTCATATTTTTCTGGACTAACGCAATTCCTAAAGACTTCCTAAAGAAACTCTGCATTCGTATTATTGGATCTCAGTATATAATAAATGCATTTATAGCTGCAATATTAACCAAGCCATAGTACAAAACAAGAAACGCCCACCCACGGGTGGGGTCTGTCAGGATACTTTTGCAGGTAGCGATTGAAGGGATTTAGTACTATGTACTATTCAGTGCTATTAAAAGGTACACCAAGTCTAGGAAAAAAATACAAAAAAAAATTTAAAAAATTAAGCAATTTCATTTATAGTTGTAGTGATAGACCCCACCCGTGGGAAGGAGGGATATATATATATATATATATATATATATATATATATATATATATATATATATATATATATATATTGTTGTGGTATTCAGAATTAAAGAGAAAAAGAATATTAAATGTACGATGAAATCAATATTTCAGAGATTATAGAAAGTAAAAAATACTCCGAGCTGCCTGGAATTAACCAAAGGTAATCTTGTACATAGTGCGGGTACAATGAATAGAAGTTAACGATGGTTTTTTCCCATAAGCCATAAAGTGTTCCGTAATCCGGGTTTGCGCCATGAACACGACAATAAAATTAGTTAATAAGTAAATGGTTTTTCGGAGTCTGTAAATACCCAGTATAAATTAAGTGTCCTTGTAGAAATAATATGAATTCGGAAAGTTTGTAGGGATTTGTGCAAATAGGTATGCAAATTTCTGATTGTCCGAGAATTTGGAAAGTGGTGATATGGGTGTGTATAATGAGAGGTTGAATGGATGGATAGAGGAGATGAGAGAGTTAGTTAGTTCCAGTTTCTTAAAGTGAATGGTTGGTTTTCGAGTTGGTCTCCAAGGGTAGTAAGTGATAAAGAATAAGTTGTGAGTTAGTGAAGTAAGTGTATCCGACGATAGTTGATCTGGTACAAATTTGTAAGTAAACTTTTCCTACTTGTATTCTACGTATCGCTGTTTATTTCGGAACGAGAGATTAAGTTTGGCGAGAGGAAAAGAGGCTGGCATCATTGGAAAGGTACGTGCATTCGAAGAAGAGCATTGAAGACACTAAATTATATCTTGTAATATCTTGTTTATTATTGCAAATTACATAGGAGGCTGCTGAGAACTGATAGTTAATTTTGCATAGAACGAGGAATTGGACAACTCAAGGCAGAGGAAGCGTTTCAACGGGAAAAACATTCATAATATATTCAATTTGAGTTTTGGGTCAAATAATATTATATCATATTAGTAACGTGTGAATAAGTTGTCGATAGTCGAAGGAGATCAAATTTGTTCTGAGAGGGGACACGGAGCTGTGAGAGAATTGAATAATTCATACAAATTTTTCTTGGTACAATCGATATATCAAAATTGCATTAGGAAGGACACAGAAAATTATTTGATTTGTTTATGTAGAATAATAAGCTGGATTTTAGATTGTAATTGTATTATATTATCCATGCATTATTGAAGGTTCACGTACGTAGAACGAATTTTGTTTGATAAACATTGTATGCTAATAATTTTTGAAGGTATTTTAATCAGTTTATTTTATTACATTATTTTCATATCATATTATGTTGTGTTATTCCGTTATTCTTTTTACCTAACAAATCAGCTGTAAAGTATAGATATTGAAGCACGAGTAAAACCTGAGATAACAAAATTGAAAGGTGTGACATAAATCATAAATCAAAAATTTTAATAATGTTTTCTATATATTTTTTTTGTAAAGTTTTAAAATTAAAATTCTTGATATCACATTAATATATATATATATATATATATATATATATATATATATATATATATAATATATATATATACATATATCTGTGGCTTGGTTCTAAAAGGGCCAATGTCAAAAACAGTGGCTTTGATTTTGAGATATTTAAGTTAGAAGATTTACCTAATTTGTGAGTTGAGATGTAGACCCATTTCCACATTATTGAAAATTGTCGTTACGTGAAGTTATTAACTAATAAATAATTTTTACAGATAGACTAAGATGTTCAATATTTTTCAATTTTTTTTGAAAAAAAAATGACATCGGCCCTTTTTTCAACAGAAAAAAGTATTTTTCAATAACTTTGGCCCGTATTCTATTGTCTAATTTACAATGAAATTTACAATAAAAACGCAAAGTTGTATTTAAAAAAAATACAGTTCTTTTGGAAATAGCATAATATTTAGACTTAATCTTTATCACAGCTATCACTTATATACCTGACACTTAAAGTGTCAACACCAGTTGATGGTGTAGTTAGAGAATTGATAAACTGTTCATAATATGGACGGCTGCTTTGCTCGATGTAGGCATCAAGTCTCTAAAATGTTGTAACTTGTTCGCTAGAATTCCCAAAGGCTTCGTGAAAAGTGGTCTCAATGTCAATTGTGATGGATGCCTAGATTTCCTAACTAAGTCAACAGTCATAAAGGCAGATTCCGCCTTGTATAATGTTTTGTAAAAAAATATCTCTGGACTTTCACAGCTGTAACGCAGAATACTTGTTCCATGGTACTGGGTCTCCATTGATATTGACTTTTATATGTTGATAGTAGTTTGTAAGCATTGCTTTGAAGTTCAAAAGCTGGTTCTGCTCCATTTCGTTGATAATAATAGGAGACTTTCTTGGAACCAATCTTATCAAATTGGCCCAGTCTCTAGGGATATCAATATTGGCAGTAGTTACTCTCTTCATTTTTTCTATGGTTGTATGAATCGAATCAGCTTCCATATGGGTGTGTCCTGGAAGCAAAAACTTATGTGTTATAGTCACATGTCGTTCTTAATTCTTGAAGTGTTCAATACTAAGTAGGAACATTACAGCAAGATATATGTTTATGTTTTGGCCTGGGTAACAGTCATTATAAAATATAATTTCTTTTATGCTCTCGG
The DNA here is from genome assembly GCF_040954645.1 of Diabrotica undecimpunctata. Lineage (NCBI taxonomy): Eukaryota > Metazoa > Arthropoda > Insecta > Coleoptera > Chrysomelidae > Diabrotica > Diabrotica undecimpunctata. Next base: position 175,550,822 of record NC_092803.1, on the reverse strand, counting down.
AAAGATTTTTCAAGTAAGCAATATACAAGATACAATTTCTTGACAACCACGGTTTGCAAGAGTTTCATTTCATAAGTAACAAATGGCTGAGTTGCTTGTAGCATTCGATTCAAAAAAAGTTAAGTTCAATGTCCATAGTTTCCTTTTGTAGAAGGAGTAGTTGTTTTGTTGGTAACGGTGTAGGGAAACAATTTTGGAGGTCAAAGCTAACCACAACTAAACCTGGGTTATCCTTATATATGTTCCTGTTACACTTTTTTTCTTTGTATACCGTACTAGCTACATACAAATATCGCTTTTGTTCCTCTTCTACCTTACATCTTTCTATTTCACTAGCAGTCTTAATGAGGTGGCTATATTTGTCACATTTACCGCATGTATCGTTACTTGGCTTGTGAATAGATAAATTAAATTTCTCCACAAAAATCTTTCTGTAAATTAATGAACTTTTGGGCTCAATTTTATCATCAATACAGTTTTTGTACATAAAGGCGATACATCTGTGATATTGAAAGATCAGATGATTAATAAAGCTTTTTAGTACGCGAGCGTGAGTAATAACTGATATTTCGAGAACATATTAATGTGGGCCTTTATTCGTTCTTTATCTTGAGATGATATTATTGGGTGGTGAGTATGCTTTCTTTTTTGATTCACCTTACATATTCCTGACTTACTATTCCTTTTTTTATCAATAAGTACCCGTATCTTCTTTTTAGCTAAATCGAGAGTGCTTAGAAACATTCCTTTAGATACTTATATCCTGATTTTATGGCCTTTGGTGAAAAAAATAGCTTCTAGATTACTTTTTAGTCATTAATACGCTTGTCTCCAGATCAATACGCCTTTGCGATGATGCAAGTAGACCCGCTGTGCTCTGTTGTTTAAAACAAGCCCATATCCAAAATGATGTCCTTAAAAATCACATCAATAGGATCATCCACAGACATTTATCTCCCACTCAATCTCAACCTAAAGACCCAAAATATCATCATATGAAAGGTGTCTTCTTCCTTACATCAAAAAGTGTCACTGACAAAGTCGACAAAATTCTTAAATCAAGAGAAATAAAAATAATTGTTACCCCCCAACAAAAAATTTCATCTCTTGTCCGATCAATTAAAGACAACATTCCAAATGAACAACACGGGGTTTACGAAATTCCTTGTAACCCCATCCTATATAGGCCAAACAAATCGCAGAATCCAAAATAGGATTTATGAACATGCCATAACTGTTCGCAATTCCGACTCAATTTTAGCTCTAGTTCAACACCGTCTTCATACAGGTCACAAAATTGATTTCGAAAACTCCAGAATCATACCCACCATCCGCTTCCATAAAACAAAAATAATTATCATAAAGAAAACATCGTCAGCTCCACCCTCCAATCAAACCACGTTATCGTCGATGGTATTAATTAACCGTCCTTATTTCCAGTACCAGTAATGCATTGGTTAGTGATCAGTGTAGTAGTGTCTGGATACTCAGGAGACAAAGACGTCAGAAGCTTTAAAGAAAACATCGAAGAGAATATCAAATGCGGTTCAGATGCGGTTCAACCGAATCTGAGTTTCGTATTAATTCCTATTATAGTAATAATCTTAGCTCTAAGTTTAATTGTACTAATTAAGGAAATCTCTCGGAATATATATATATATATATATATATATATATATATATATATATTTATATATATATATATATATATATATATATATATATATATATATATATAGACGATACGACGAGGGGTCATACAGCTATCCATTGTCTACCCGCTTTCTTCTTATGGACATCTTCTTCTTCTTAAAGTGCCTATCCGTTCCGGATGTTGGCGATCATCACGGCTATCTTTACTTTATTTATTGCAGCGCGGAACAGTTCAGTGGTAGTCGTGTAATACCACTTTCGTAAATTTTGAAGCCAGGAAATGCGTCTTCTTCCCGGTCCTCTCTTACCATTTACTTTCTCTTGGAGAATCAGCTAGAGAAGGACGTAACGTTCTTGATTTCTCATTACATGTCCTAGATATTCCAACTTTTTAGTTTTGACAGTCATGAGAATTTCACATTCTTTCCCCATTCTACGCAGGACCTCCACATTAGTAACTCTGTCAACCCAGGATATACGTAAGATGCGCCTATAACACCACATTTCGAAAGCTTCAAGCCGGTTCATAGATGCAACAGTCAGTATCCATGCTTCCATTCCGTAGAGCAGAACTGTGAATATGTAGCAGTTCAATAGACGGCATTTTGTTTTTAATGATATGTCTCGACTGTTGAAAATGGTTCTTATTCTAACGAATGCTGCTTTTGCTTTTATTATTCGCTGTTTAATTTCTGTTGAGTGGTCCCATTGGCTATTTAATAATATGTATATTGCTCGACTCTTTTGATATTCTGTTGGTTGATTGTAAGTTGGGCGTTTAGTATTGGTTTTTTACTAATTGTCATAAATTTGGTTTTCTTTATGTTAAGAGCTAGTCCGTATCTGTTGCTGACTTCTGTTATGCGATTTGTTAATATCTGTAAGTCATTCAGATTATCGGCAAAAACTATAGTGTCATCTGCATATCTAATGTTATTCAACCATTCACCGTTTATTAGTATTCCTTTCGCACAACCGTCTAAAGCTTCCTTAAATACCCAATTAGAATAAATGTTGAACAACAATGGAGACAAAATACAGCCCTGTCGTACTCCACGTTCTATTGCAATTTTATCAGTTAACTGGTCTTCTATTTTGATTTTGGCCGTTTGAGTGTAGTAAATGTTTCTGATAATTCTAAGATCTTTGTTGTCAATTCCAATTTCTTGCATTAGAGTCATTAATTTGTCATGTTTTACTCTGTGGACATAAGTCCGCTAATCTATGCAGTTCGTGGCCTTCCTCACTTGCTCCTATTTGATGGGTTGTAAACAAAAGCTTTTCTTGGCCCTTTAATTTGCGTCATATACCCAAATCATATCAATTGTATTGTCTCTATTCTTTCAGTTTTCTGTGTATTGATTAATGGGTCGCCTACTGTGCTCAATTTTAAATATTCAATACGTTCTTCGTAGAAAGTTCATTGCTACTGCGTCCCATTTTCTGACCCGTAGGTCAGATCTGAATCTGTAGGTCTTCTTCCACATCATCAATTCATCTCTGTCGTAGTCGTCCTCTACTTCTTGTGCCTCTGGTTTTGAAAATGTTAATTTCGTCGTGTATTCGTGATTTGACATCCTAGGAATGTGTCCAGCCCATCTAAGCTCTAAATCTAAGTTTCTCTAAGAAATTTTTCTCTCATAAATACCAAGAAGTCTTTTATCATTTTGAGATAAGATCTCTGTTTCAGCCCCATATATCAAAACCGGTCTTACTAAGGTCTTGTATATATTGAATTTTACTGCACCTTTTATATTTTTATCTTTTAAATGTTTCTGGAGATCGTGAAGTGTTTTGTTTGCTATTTCTATGCGTCTTTTCGTCGCTTGACGTGTTTGTTGCATTTACTAGCGATCCATGATATGTGAATTAAATAAAAAAATGTTTGTGATACATGGTATACAGCCAGCTACAGGAACTTAGTTTCCTTGTGGATCTGTGAATTTCTTAACTTGCTCAAAAGTATGGTTGTTAATTTGAATTCTCTGTTGAATATTTTGGGGATTTTTAGAAACCAACATATATTTGGTTTTTTCCTCGTTTACGACAAGTCCTAATTCACTTGCCGCGTCCGCCATCCTTGTAAAACACTGCACCGTGTCTCTCAGACTTCTGCCCACTATAACTATATCGTCAGCGAAAGCGAGATATAGTTCCATTCATTGTAATATTTAATTGTCCAAGTAAATATTAAAGAGGAGATACGCCAGCGCGTCCCCCTGTCTTAGACTGTTATTAATGTCAAAGAACGTAGAGTTTTGTCTTTAAGTCTAACAGCATAAGCTTAAGTTTTGCATTGTTAGTTGGGTCAACTTAACTAACTTAAGGTGGGATCCCAGTCTATAATTGCATTATATAATGCGGTTCTTTTCACACTGCCATAGGCTGCTTTGAAGTCGACGAGGAGATGGTGTGTAGGGGTGAAGGGGGCAAGTTGTTAAATAATTGATTCTATTATTTATTTGGGCAATAGTAGATCTTTTATATGAAAACTAAAATCGGATTAAGGTAGTTGATACATTTACACAAATAATGTTAATTTTAATTTATTTAAAAAATCATATTTAACATTTTGTTATTATCAATTTAACTCAACTTGTAAATTGTAACAACATACCCCACTATGAGGCAAATTGTTACAGTCCATGGGGTAAGATGTTACAAAAGAAAAAAAAATTCTAAAAACTTCCCACAACATTATTTAGTGGTCACAGAAAGAACCCTTGCTTAGCTACAAAAAATATTATAAACATAACACAAAATGAAATAAAATAAAAAATGAAAATCTGAACAAACCTGTTTACAAGAATGTTAAACTAGTCACTATCGGACGAGCAGTGAATACAAATATAAAAATCATCGTATTTTCCACAAGTAATATGTGCCCACTTTTGACACACAATGCACCGAATCCATTCTTCGTTTTTGGACTTCGAAAATGGAGCTAAACATACCAGACACGTCGATTCCTCATCCTCTTCCGAGCTCTCAGAATCTGATTTTTTGAAGGTGTTTTTGGTAATGACGGTCCGTTTCTTACATTTTTTAACAGTAGTTTTTACCTTGTTTCTTGATTCACCTGATATGTTTCTTTTGGTTACCCCCACATTTTTTTTTCTTTGTCTTGCCTTTTCTTCCTCCTCCAAAGCTGATTTAATGGGAGTATCAGTCAAAACAGCGGAAGTTCTTTTCTTCCGACCCCCTTTGGATTTCCTTGGCATTGCTTTTGGATAAGGCTTCAACTCCTGGGGCGTTATATGAGTAGGTGAATCGACAGGTTCATTTATCGCCAAGTTAAAATCTGTGCTTGTAGAAGGTTGCTGTTGGGAAGGAGTTCTATGTGTTTCGGTGCCAATAGGTGCCGGATCTATGACTACTGTTGCGTTTATATTTTCTGTTATTGGCCTATTTGTTACCTCTGCAGGCAAGAATTCATAATCTTGAAAAATTTCTCTGTTGTATGGCCAAATTCCTGTCACACTAAATCCTTTTTGTATATTGAGAGGTGTAACAGCAAGAGGAAATGAATCTTTAAGAAAGATAGGTATATCGTAAATGTTCATTACTTTACCGGGATTAGATCTTAACCATGCACGTGCAGCACTATTAAAATATCTTTTAAGTGGGCCAAATACCGTCCTATCAAGCGGCTGCAACTTGTGTGATGTATGTGGCGGGAAACTTAAAAGAACCACTCCATTTTCTTTGCAAAAATTTAACACCGGAATAGACAAATTTTAATGAGACTCGTGATTATCTAATACCATCAAAACGGGTTTCTCTTTGCTACATCGTACAAACTGGTCGAAATGTTTCATAAACAACAAAAAGTTATCACATGTCATCCATCCAGAGGTATGAGACGCACCTACACAACCAGGAGGTCCATTGGCTACCATAACATCTTTGAATTTCTTTCTCGGAAATATTAAAAATGGAGGTACAAAATTTCCAGTTGCGTTGACAGCTAATGCCAAGGTAACAAGTTGACCTCTTTCTCCAGATGTGATAGCACCTACCTGCTTAGTTCCCCTTTTTGCAATGATTTTTGTAGGCCTTTGGACAGTTGTAAGTCCAGTTTCGTCCATATTGTACACTTCTTGGAGCTCAAATTTATATTTATCATAAACTTCGCCGAGATTGTTAAAAAACTGTGACACATTATGACGATTAAACGCGGTAGCTCGACCCATACTAGTAGCTGCAGGTGTCCGGACTGATAAAGTTCGATGCCTCTTCAAAAATCCATATAGCCAGTCTCTGGAAGCTATTTCATTAACCTTCCAATTTTCCGGAACAGATATTTGGTTGGCTGTTGCATATTGAAATGCAAATTTTCGCAAATCAGAAGTTGTAAGACCGTAATAAATTTTAGCAGAATGCTCAGTATATTCGGCAAGTTCCTCTTCTTCAGCATTGTTAAATATTTTTCTGGCCGTAGCGTAGCCGACTAAGTTCTTGTTACTGTTTTCAGCACCTAAGTTTGATTTTCTTTTCATATAGCGGTGCAATGTCATAAAATTAACTCCATAGCGAGTAGCAGCATCCCTAATTGACAAGTGTTCTTGTAAAACCGATTGCGCCGCCCTTTCAAATTGTTCGGTTGGAATAATACCCCTTGTGGTTTTCTTGGTATACGTTCGCACCATGTTAAGCTATCTGAAAACAACCAAAACAATTTCATGATAGAAAAATTTAATAAAACCTAATCTGTGTTTCTAACATACTTTGCGAAAATAAATGTAGGTAGGTATGCTATTCATTTCAAACAAATTACTACCTACAAAATATGTCGATCATAATATTGGATTTTTAGTGAAATCATAAATTATGGTAACCATATTGTAACCATTGTAGGTATTTCGATATATTCTTACATTAACGTGTTCGGGGCAAGTTGTTACAGTAACAACTTGGCCCCAGATTATTGTAACAACTGGCCCCACGTGTACGAAATGAGGTTAAGTCAACGTTTTTTGGTAAATATTGAGAATCAATTACTAACAATAGCATGCCAATAACGAGAAATATATACGCTTCAAAACTATATAATACACATATTTATACTACTGACCAATTTCTCACAAATAAAAACAAAAGCCACCTGACAACGGTACAGTTTTAGACCCGAAACCACATTCTAAGCAATAACACTATGATGGATGTCTGACTTGAGTATCAATATCCGTTCACAGATGACGGGTCGGTTGACCCAACTTTCCATAAAATGTCGGCAACTCATGATACTTGCTGCGTTTTAAAATAATTGTGTAACAACTTGCCCGTGTAACAACTTGCCCCCCTCACCCCTATCTATGTTATATTCTAGTGACTTTTCTAGAATCTGTCTATGTGCTTAAATTTAATGTGTAGTTCACTTTTAAGCAGTAAATCCGCATTGATATTGACCAACAATATCCCTTGTAAAATGTCTAAGTCTTTCAAATAATATATTGCCAAAGATTTTATATGCAGATTCTAACAGAGTAATGCCTCTATAGTTATTACACTCCAGTTGATCACCCTTTTTATGCAACGGACATATTATTCCCTCTAGCCACTCTTCTAGTACCAATTTATTTTGCCATATAAGTACTATTAGTTTATGGATTGTTGCAAAAAGTTAATCACCACCTTTTTTATACATTTCCGAACAGATTTCATTGATTACTGGGGCTTTACTGTCTTTCAGTTTTGAGATTGTTTAACCTAATTTTTATAAATTTCCTAATTTTCATTACATCTATCTTAATATCATTAACTATACCTGTTATTTTTCTTGTATTCCACTTCAAACTTTAATTCAAAAATTTAGAGAGAAATATACTGTTTTCTTAATGCACTCCTTAAAAATAAACAAATACTAGACTAATAATATTTTGCCTGATATTTTGCCCCTATTTTATTTTCCTCGAGCAGGTGGAAATGTTATCTGAAGACATAAATTTCCCTTCTAAAATTCTCAAACCTCATTACTAGCATTTTATTTGAAATACACCTACTTTATCGTATTTCAAATGTCTTGGAACATAAAAGTTAAAATTTAAGTACCTAGATATGGACTTGTTATTTATATTTCATTGGTTAGCCCATAAAGAGTTAACACGCAGATAAATGGCGCGGAAAATATATTGACAGAGTTTTTTTTTCATAGAAACGTAACCCTTAAGAGTATTACACTCTTTCTTTGTTAAAGATAGATTACTATTATGTTGTAGCTAGTCACATTAATTAAAACTATGTACATACAGGAGCCATTACGAGATGTAAAAACTCGTACGAGATAGAAATACCGTATATCGTTAGTGTAATTCGCATAGTGTGTAAAATACCATTACACGCTTTTTCCGCCATCTGGTAAAACGATACCATATATTTAACCTAAAAATACCCATCTCTGCAGCATTTACCCTTCTTTTTTGAGTGCCTCTCCTATCGGAGATTGGGTATCATTTGGACGATTCTAATTTTATTTACTGCTGTTTTGAATAATTCGTTAGTGCTACAGCCAAACCACTCTCTTAAATTTCTCATCCAGGACATTCTTATACGGCCTGGATTTCTGCGTCCTTGGATTTTTCCTTGCATTATATTTTATAGGAATGTGTACTTTGGTCCTCTCATCAGGTAGCCTAAGTATTTAAGTTTTCTCTTTTTTATATTCAGTATAACTTCTGGATTGTTATACTTATTTTAAGTTTTTCGGTGGTAGACATTCCTCTGTTTAAGAGTCCATGCCTCAACACCGTAAAGCAAAGTACTGAATACATAGCATTTTAACATTCTAGTTCGTAGCTGAATACTAATATCATGATTACAAAATAATTTTTTCGTTTTTATTAAGGTAAACCTGGCCATTTCAATACGTCTTTTTATCCGAGGGTTTCCAAGTATTTGTATTCGCTTACTTTTCGAACTGGGTACCGTTTATTGCGATACTAGTGTCATGTATTGGATTCTGACTGAAGGTCATATATTTGGTTTTTTTGACGTTCATCTTTATGCCATAGTTAATACATATCTCATTCATACTTTCAACTAGATGTTGTAAATCTTCCGCTGTTTTTGCCATTATCACAGTATCGTCATCATTTCGAATGTTATTGATAACCTCTCCATTGTGAGAAAGCTTCTTACCATATTTGTTTGCTGTAGATATTAAAAAAGAGCGGTGACAATATTCAACCCTGTCGTACTCCTCTACGTATTTCCGTGCATTTTGATCGGCCTCGAAACAGCCCTATCCCCTGGACTATTTGCTAAATGCGTACTTTTGTTAAAGTTTGTTATTTTTAAAAAGTCTTTTTACTATAATAATATTTACGCTTATTATAAATCCTTAAAGGAAGTATAAATACAACTGAAACTGTAAAATACTTGTTTACTAAGCCTAAGAAAGTAGCATTAATTTCAGATAAAAAGTAAACATTGCTCACTCTCTAGTAATATCATTCATAGTTTATTCTGCATCAAGATGTAACTTCGCCCTGACAAAGCAAAGAACTTTTAAAATAAATATAAATAGAAGCTGTTCCACTGCAAAGAATTCTTATCTGAAATTAACCAGTGGAAGAGTAGTCTCTCGAGTCGAATAAATATTACTTGTTTGTTTCCTTCTGGTGAAAATGAACTTTTTGATGGAGAGCAGAGCAGTTGAATTAAAAAGTATGGGTTTTAGGTCAAAATCTTATATAATAGAAATGTTTATTTAATTAATGCGGTAAATAAATAATTTCTTAAATAAAATGATATGTGAAGAGCGAAAAATATTTTTGAACTCTAATATGTAGAAACACGATTATAAGGAGAGGTGACATTGTATCTTGTTTTGATAACTTTTTAACTTCCTATTTCCACGATCCCTTTTAAATATGACCTGACACACGTATCAAGGTAACCAGATGTTTCCAAATCATTAGTAAAACACTTTTATATTGACTATTTGACAGAATGAAAACCATTTTCGTCGATTCGAAAACCGGTTCGTCGATATAATAAATACCAGAGTAGTACCAGCGGAATGGAAGGAAAGTCTTCTGCTACCGATACTTAAAAAGGAAGACTCGAGAAATTCTGAAAATTATAGAGGCATTAGTCTGATGAATAGTACATTAAAATTGTTAATGGCAGTCATAAAAGATAAAATCGAGGAAAAAGCGAACATGTCAGATGAACAACAAGGCTTCCGAAAGAACCGCAGCACAATAGACGCAATTTTTATTATCAGACAAATAATAGGGAAGTCTATTGAATATGGAAAACCAGCATACACGTGCTTTGTAGATTTAAAAAGTGCTTTTGACAGGGTGAAGCAAAATGACATCTTAAATTTATTACAAGCTGAACAAATAGACCATCAGATAATAAGGACAATTAATGAAATTAACAAGAACAACAAGACCAGAGTTATAATGCCGACAGGGGAAACAGAATGCATAGATCTAAAAGGAGGAATCCGCTAAGGAGACTCGCTCAGCCCATTGTTATTCAATATGGTGATGAATCAAATAATTCACGAAGTAAGAAAACGACACGGATACCATATGGGAGCGCAAAAAATAACGATACTATGCTATGCCGATGATGCAGTACTAATTGCTGATAACAAAGATAGCCTACAAAGGCAGCTCCACACCTTCAATATCACAGCAAACAAACTTAATATGAGAATATCAGTAGAAAAAACTAAATTTATAGTGATCAGTAAAGAGCCGCGTAGATGCAAACTAGAAATAGACGGCAAAATTGTAGAACAAGTAATGAAATTCAATTACCTAGGAGTAGAGATCACTAGTGACAGGGATATAAGAACAGAGACCACAAGGCAAGCATCAAAAGCGGCAAGAGTAAGTGGTTGCCTCCGAGAAACCATATGGAGAAACAAATATCTGACCATGGAAAGCAAAAAATTGATTTTTCTCTTTTAATTATCTGTTTCTTTTAGGACTATATTTAAATCATTCTATTAAATCTTATCTTCATTTTCCCACGCGTGTTTACATATTCGAAATCTATCAAATCTATTTCTATTCTTTTAGATATCAATTTCTATCTATTATCTATTTCTGTCAGATATATCTATTTTTAATATAAGATTGATATTCACTTGGTATTTTATAAATACAATTCTTTGTTCTTTTATGTTCATTATTAGTTTTAGTTTTAGATAAAATAGATCGCAATGTGTTGGTTGTTTTTTAATGTTAAATTTGTTTCCAATCCTTTTTAAGTTTTTCTGATAATCTTTTTATTTATGCTAACTATTGTTATTTTCCCCGTATTATTCTTGGTGTATGCTGTAGGATCTCGTTCTTAGTTGTTCTTTTATTTGGTCGATTGTTGAAAATTTCTTATTTATAAACTACAAAAAAAAAATCATTTTTTATTAAAACAGATGTTAACAAATATTTTTCCTCTGAGAACGAATTTTCGTTAGAATAAATAATTTTGGCTCTATCGTATAAGAATTTAATGATTCCCTTTTTAATATTGACATTGTGATTTGATTTGCAACTTAGATATCTGTTGGTGTGTGTTGGTTTTCTATACACCTGAATCTCATATCCAGTATCGTTCTTAGAGATTAAAACATCCAGGAAAGGTAGTGTGTTATTATATTCCTTTTCCATGGTAAATGTTATTGTCTCTTCTTTATCGTTTATATCATTAATGAATGTGTCCAACAACTCTAATCCATGAGGCCATATTGAGAATACATCATCTACATATCGTCACCATACTGTGGGTTTTAATTTTGTTTAGAAATAATATTTGTTGAATAGAATTCATTATTTAGTTGAAAATATGTATTAATAATACATCTTCTTCTTCTTCTTCGTTCTTTTATGTAGTTAATACAGTAGTACAGTAATACAATAGTACATAGTACTAAAAAATAATGAGTTAAAAAATTAAAATATTTCTAACTAGTAAATAAGAACATACATTGGGGTCAAAATTGACCACACTTGGTCATCCGAAGGCTAAGCGGTGTTTAAAGTATTGTTAACAAAAATGTCTTATACCAAAAAAATTTGTTTCGTTGTTAAATTTATTTGTTTTTACTTGTTTCATAATCAATACTAATTTTAAAATTCCTGATAAAACAAAAATTGCGTTGCGATTGACCAATGAAAAACAAACTAATCAAAGCAAAATCCGATAAAAATTTGCATAAAATATTGTTTTGGGTATAAAACTATTACATTTTTACCATTTTTATTTGAGTTTCATGTTTTAGTATTTTAAAGGTAACATATATCCATTAACTTAGATTTTTTGGGACCTCACATTTTGGGGTAACATATTTGTTAACAAAACAGCCATATTTTATTAAATTTCCTTTTTGCAATCCTTCATAAATGTTTGTTCCCATTCATGTAACCGCAAGCCCCATCTAACATGGCTTATTTCGTTTTCTGGGTCAAGTTCACCCTTACTTTTCAGACTTCTCTATTAAGAGAGAGTGAGTTAGAAGTCAGATCATTTACCTCAAAGGTAAAACGGACTTTCCTGGCACGAAAGGAAATGTTGAAAATGTGGTATTACGTAAAGTTACGTATCTCTTTACCTTTGTCGGTATAGGCCAGGAATTAGGAATGTTTAAAATAATATATAAAATGTATTATTGAGTAAAAAAGCAAAAAAATTAATAGAAGCAAATATTTAATATACAAAAGCTATATCAACATTTATACAGTAAACTGCTAAAAAGTGTGTATATATTTTGCAATATTACAACAGAGTTTATAAAAAATTGAATGCATTTACGGTTTAAGAAAGACAACTTTAAGAATGGTTTCTATATTGGTGGAGATACATGGACGATATACTGGCCAACTGGTTCATGGTGTTCACCGATCTAGACGTAGAATAAATATTATTGTATCACAATTAGCTTCAAGTACTCCTGTGCCCAAAATGGATGGGCGTAAAAAACATAATAATAAACCCAGCAGAATAAACAATGGAGCTATTCAGTATGTTAAGGGCCATATTAACCTTATTCCTAATTATCAGAGTCACTATAGTCGATCTGATAATCTGGGAAAGACTTGTTTAAATAGTGATATGTCAAAAACTCGTGTATGTGAAGAGTTTTATATTCCATGGTGTGAACGTAAGGGTATACCATCTGTTTCTGCATCGACATAATATAGGAAAATCTTTTGTTCCGATTTTAAGTTGCCAAAATCTAACACCTGCAGGACATGTGATCAAACTCTGATTAAAATTGAAGCAGCAAAAGTTGAGAGTAATGACAAATTAACAGCTTCTTTGACGACAAATTTAAATGTTCATAAAGCACGGGCAAAAGCATGCAGGACTTGCTAAAAACGGTAACTGCTGATGGAAAAACCAATGATTAAAAAATTAGTTATACCATTTGATTTACAACAGGCCCTGTCAGTACCGAAACTGACTAGAGGAGTAGTTTTTTACTACACAAAAGTATGGCTTTATAATGTTGTTATACATGACTGTGGTTCGGGAAAGAGGTACGTGTTTGTATTGACGGAAGACACAGCTAAAAGAGGTAGTGATGAAATTGGAAGTGCTGTTTTAAAGTTTTTATTTAATAAGTCAGGCGTTGATGAACTAATGTTGTTCACTGACAACTGCTGTCCTGGACAAAATAAAAACTGGACATTAATGGTTAGCAGCCACACGCACTTACCATCAGATCGTGACTTTGCTCTCATCGAAAAACGCCATCGGAAATGTGTTCCATTAATATATTCCCCATCACCTTGGTATGGTCATCATCATCATTGGCTCCACAACCCATGGTGGGTCTTGGCCTATTCAAGAATAAATCTCCATTCTCTCCTATTCTTCGCCTTGGCTTTCCAGTTTCCTACTCCCAACATTCTCAAGTCTTTCTCCACTTGATCCTTAAATCGTGCTCTGGGTCTGCCTCTCCTTCTCACTCCATCTATTCTTTGGTTATAAAAATGTTTTGGCGGCTCCATCTCATTCATTCTCTCTATGTGACCTACCTACCGCAGCCGGTTTATTTTGATGGACCTAATAATATCAGGTTTGTCATACAAGCGGTAAAGTTCGAAATTATAGCGTCTACGCCATAATCCGCCCTTCTGTACTCCTCCTTAGATATGATGGAAGATTTTACGTTCAAAGCATCTTAATCTTTCTTCATCGCTCTTTGTCATCGTCCATGTTTCCAACGCGTAGGTGAGGATGGGCTTGATAAGAGTTCTGTATATCACTAGTTTCGTTCTTTTTGTACCTAGGCTTGTTGCTATTTTTTTTTAATCCATAATAGGCTCTATTTGCCAGATATATCCGTCTGTTAATTTCTGCACTTACTGCATTATTCTGATTAATTTGTAAGCCTAGGTATATAAACTCTCTTACTCCTTCGAAAATATATGTTCCGATCGTTACATTTTCGGTTTGTGCTGCTTGTATATAGTTTGATACTTTCATATATTTCGTCTTACTAGTGTTAACCTCTAGTCCTATCTTTTTGTTGCTGCTTCAAGCGCCTTAAATGATTCAACCACGTCCGCCTTTCTTCTTCCAATAATGTCGATGTCATCGGCGTACCCTAGTAATTGTACGCTGCGATTAATAACAGTTCCTCTGGTTGTTATTCCAGATTCTCTTATCGCTTTCTCTAGTGCAATATTGAACAGAAGGCATGATAAGCTGTCTCCTTGTCTAAGGCCTATCTGAGACTGGAACGTTCTGCAATAGTGGTATGGTATTATTAAAAAATCGAATGGAAAAAATCCTTTTGAGGTCACAATAATGAAACAAAATGACTTTAAACACATCAGTATACTACAACAGAATTCCAAAACAGCGACCAAAACTGACGACGATAACAAACTTGATTTTTCAGGGGTGTTTTGATTTATCTTTGACATTACTACTACCAATACTTCTTTTGTTAAGCACATACGCTATTAATGATGCATACCAGAAAGTTAATTTATTAAAAAATGGAAGGTCGGCACTGCTAACGCTCGATTCGTTAATACTTAAATATAAAGAGCCTGTCAAAATTTTGAAAAAAAAGATAGGCAACATAAAAACTTTCTTGCCGTATATTCTGCCCCTAAATCATCATTTTGAATCCCTTCAGTCAGACCAAAATGAAAATGGTGAAGCATAATTGCTGGAGTAATATAATTCTAGTTGGGTCATGTATATCAAAAAGTTTTTTTTTCTTTTTGTCACAGTATGACAAGCCACATAAAAAATGTTAAATATGTGTTTTTGAACATACCAATGCAAATTTGATGTTTCTTTGTAGTTTGTATTATAGATTATTACATACTTGTTTCAATTAAATCAGTCAAATGTAGAATAAATCTGTCTGAATCCATTTTGTGGCTTACCATTATATATGTAACAATAAGCCCTTCAACTGTATTATTATAATGTAAATTAAAATGATTAAAGTATACTTCTTACACATCTCATTTATATAATAATTTTAGCGAAGTTTTATTTCTTGTAAATACCGTGGGATCCTATTTTAAAATATTTGTAGTAAACTCACAAATTTTGGTTTTATCCGACCTCCTATGGTCTCGAATGCATGCTACACAGTTGCATTTTGCATTCTGAATAGTACTTCAATCCGACTTTCTTTGCCTCTGAATACGTTACCCAATCGTAAAACGTGATGAGCTGGGGTTAAATAAAAACCGAACTTTGCTTTTGTTACGTTCGAATAAGCTTTCTGATTACAAAGGAAATTTCGTCCTTTGCCGTAGTAGAGCGGGAATAGAATGGATTTTTAACTATGTCCTTTTATTTTTGATGGAACGTAGATACTAAACACAAATAAAATAACTACAAAGTAGCTTCCCATATATATTATTGGGGAATGTCTAAACGAGGTGTAAAAGGTTATCTAGACTTTATACTAAATAATTCCTATTTCCTCCACGTAGTCCATATTATATATATATATATATATATATATATATATATATATATATATATATATATATATATATATACGAATATACGAATATATAATACATGAACTTACAAAATCTGCTATTGCATTATTTGGAAGACGTATTATAAAAACAATATGCAATACGAACAGAGTTTTCTAAATATTCATTATTGGAACTAACGCAAGAAAGACGTTATGAACAAAGAAATCATTAATTACAAAATGAATTTCTTTTTTTTTTAGTATTTGATATTATCACCCCTACTGCTAATTACACTTTCCAATCAATTACGCATGGATCGGATGACTTTTATAATAAATTCTTAAGGCATTGCTTTACATTCATCATTAAGCTGAATGATGTTCCTCCAAAATGTCTCTGATATAACGATCCGCCGTTAAAACTCCTCAACGTCCTCCACCAGGCACGAAAACCAACTCGGTTTTTTCATCCATGGAAATGCCTGCCCAAGACATACAAGAACCGTCTCCATATGACACAATTTCGCCTTCTATACACTCGACGCCTCTTGTCCTTGCCATGTAGGTATATCCTACTTTCGTCGGATATTAATACCTGACTCCATTGATAGTCGTCCCAATCCAGATGTTCTCAAACAAATTCTAATCGCCATTTCTTCTGGACTGCAGTTAGCTTTTGACCCGTAGCTACCCTTTTTGGTGTCAGGTTGGCTGCCTTCAGTCTCCCTATGACTGTTCAAACAGTGGTAACTACACCTCGGACCTCGCTAAGCTCTTCTTTGAGATTAGCACCAGTTAAATGTCTATTTCTCAGGGATTTCGATACAAGAAATCGATCATCTCTCTTCGTTGTTATTCGTTTACGGCCTCTTCCTTAGTGGCGGACATAATCAGCAGTATCTTGGTACCGACGATACACTCGGGACACAGCGTATTGGCTTAAATTTAGTCGATTTGCCACGGCCCTCTGACTCAGGCCTTCTCACAATAATGCTACTGCTTGAGCAGCTTTGACGCATGTGGTATCCATTTGTAATGCAGTTGCAAACTGAGTGACTTATGCATTAGTGGGTTTGCTATGGATATTGATACGTACGATGTTAATCGAACGAGTGAAGTCGGTGCGTGTCGATTTAAATGAGTCAAATTCTGACCCCCTCTCTACGTTTTGCATTATTTACTTCTAATAAGTCATCGGATTTACCAAAAAACAAAACTTTTTTAAAACTCAATAATGACGATGCACAAAAAACGATATTGTTAAATTATTTTCGTTCATGATCCCATCAAAGTAGATGGCACGCTAACCACTTAAAAACTGCTCGAAAAATTAATCAATTAACGCCTTACCTAGACATAAGTAAATATGGATCAACTCTAGACAACTTAGTTGACCTCGAGTCTGAAATACATGAAGCCCTAGCAAATAGTGAAAGCTGAATAGCTGTATTTTTTATATAACCAGAGCATTTGATGCAGTTTGGCGTCATGTAATAAATAGAACTTTACAGAAATTAGGTATACAAGAAAATATTCCAAACTTCATCACTAACTTTTTAAAAAACCATAGTTTCCAAGTAAAAGTAAACGATTTCATTTCTAAAACAAAAATACAGGAACATGGATAATCGATTAGTGTTACTCTTTTTCTTATTGCTATTAACAGTATTATAGAAAATGATACTTCACCAGTAAAGAGTAGCCTATAGGCAGAATTTATTGTAATGGAAGAAACATAGAACTAATTCAAGAAACTTTATAAGATACTACTTTTGCATTAGAAAAATGGTAAATGATATTAAGAATGAAATTTTGTTCCAACAAAAGTTAATGTATCCATTTCACCATAAAACCTAATGTTAATAGTCCAGAACTTGCAATCTTTAAAACAACAGAAAATGTATTGGTAAGATAGTTTCGAAACAAATTCATATTTCTGCTTTAATCTGGAGCCTTCTAAAAATTGCAAGGCATAGCCAGACGTTGATAAAGATGTTAATAGAGACATGGGGAATCTAAAATTTGCATTCCACGACATGTCTCCTCAACTAAGCAGAAATCCTTGACGAATTTGTTTCTTGTACTCATACAGAGTAGATCCGAATAAAATAAAAAAGACAGAAAAGATTCGATTTCACGTTCAAAGCGTCTATGTATCTGTTGATACGTATTTCGACTTAATAAGTCTCATCAGAACAGTTATTCATAGCCGTTCTTAACGTGAAAAATAATCTTTTCTGTCCTATTAGGAAGCAACAATAAAATGGCTTCGTTATGGACGCAATAAGAAAAATGACCAGGGACAAAGATCTTTGGAGACGGATAATACACGACATCACGATGACTACTACACTCTTTCCGAAGAGTCAGGATTGAATAGAGATATTTCTCAGTATGTGGCCTAGGTATGACGTTTCTCTTACTTCCACTATGTTGAAAAGTTCTCGTTCCTTGCTTATTCTCTCCAGCACTTCTTCATTTGACGTATGCGATGTCTATAAAACTTTAAGGGTCCTGTAGATCCACATTTCAAAGGCCCCCAATTTATTTACCGTTGCTGTTTTAGAGAAGACTCGAGCAGACGTAGCATTTTAATAAACGTACACGATTTTTGTAACTTACATTAATAATTTATGAAGTCAGTATAACACCAATATCGACGTTTATTTAGAAGCAAGACCCAACACAGCTATAATACAAATGCAATTGAGAATGGCGAAGATAAGAATACTGAAAGGCATAAAATATTTTGGGAAATCAAAAGAAAAGTAAAGATATAAAAAGAACGTGTAACTTACAGAATAAACGAAAAAACTAGTAGATCCTAAACAGATAAAAGAAAAATGGAAACTAGAATTGACAAAATAGATTAAGATAAATTAACAAACGGTAGAAGTATCGACCGACCACTTAAAAGATGGAGTAAGAACCTATAAAAGCTATACAGCTATAAATGTTTTAACTATCAAGTAGAATTGCTTATGGAAAGAAAGAAGAAGAAGAATAGATTTTTTGTTTCGAAAGTCAATAAAATGAGTTTCTGATTTTAACAAAAGGGCCAAATACTCCGTGATGTAAGTCCGACTTCACCGCTTGCATCCCTTTGAAAACCGAACAGTATTTATGAACGAGATGTGCTGATAAATCTAATAACCGTATTTTTATGTGGAAGTAACTGTTACTTTTTCAAAGTAAATGTGACACACGGAACATTAGAGGTTATATAGACGGACGAAGCTGCAAATGGTAATATCTCCCTTATTGAAACGAATGACCGGACCGTCACGCGAACTCTATAAATTACTTTTATTGCTCCTATGTTATAAAAAAAGCTTTAGTGAGCAGAAAATGCAGCTACCGAGCTCTTATCCGGATATTCAAATGGGAGCACTTTGAAAATATCTCGTATTATTATAGAATTACAACATCGGTGGAAAAAAAAACGGGTACGTGGTAAAATCGTTTATTTTCTTTATTCGTAAAAAATACTATTATTCTTTAGAACGATTTAGATATAGACATTATTAATTATCTATAGCACAGCAATTTCTTTTTTCTGTTATAACTTACGAATCATGTTTTACATATATCATATGACAATATCATTATATACTTTTTTATACTCTTTCATGGACATGAAGCATACCCCTGAGCAGATGTCAACTCAGACCATAACCCGCTAAAATGCACGTGAAAAAGATTATAATACCTAAAAACAAACCAACGTTTGATTATACAAAATTAAGAAAAAGAGAAATACATTAAAAAGTGATCCAATAAGTCAATTCAAATCTAACAGAAGTGAGAGAAAAAATCTTAACATCAGAAGATGTCAATGAAAAGTGGAGCAATATTCAGAAGGCATGACTAAAAGCTACAAAAGAAAATTTAAAGCCTGAAAAGACAAATAAAAAACAGAAGTGGATGACTTCAGAAATTCTAGCATTAATGGAAAAGGGGAGAAAAGCCAAAGGGAGAAATGAGCCAAAATATCAAGAACTACAAAGTAGAATTAAAGTAAAGATAAAAAAGGCCAAAGAAAAGTGGTAAATAGATCAATGCATAGAAATAGAAGAGTATGACGGAAAATACGACAGCTTTAATATGCATAAAAAAATTAAAGAACTAACAAATACCAAAAAGCGGGCACACTATGGGATACTTAAAGATGATAACGGTAAACGCATTGCAGACATCAAAGATTAACTTAGATTTTAGCAAGAATGCGTCATAAAACTATTCCATGATGATAACATGATATAAGAAGAACCACAGGAATAAACAGGACCCAAAATAATAATGCGTAGATAAGATATCCACTGAGCTAATTAAATGCATTGACGAAGAAACCCTGCATATACTTTTAGATCTGTTTAACAAAGTATATACAACAGAAAAAATATCCGAAGATTGGTTGCTGTCCATGTCACACAGCCACAGGCCGATATACATTGCAAGTATAATAATACCTTGTGCTATACCAACTCGTGTATCTCGACAATAATTTTATTGGGAGCTTAGATTCTACCTTAGAAATTAAAAGCCGATAATAACAATCATAAGTTAAATTTGTAAAAATACGAACGTACGTATGGCGTGGAAGCGTAGACTCCAAGTAAGGCTATATCTAAAAGCTTGAAAGCCTTTGAGATGTGGGTATATAGACGGCTTTAAGAATAAGCAGGTTCAACAAGATTAGAAATGAGGAGGTCCTTAGACGGCTAAAGCAAACAACACAACTGGACAATATAATAAAGAGACACAAGCTGGAATACTTCGATTACACTATGAGACACCTTGAAAAGGAATGAACTTTTGCGTCTAATTTTTTAAGGAAAGATCCAAGGTAAATAAGAGCTGCTGTCAAAAGTTCACGCTATCGAATATGGTAGTTGTTACATGATGGTAGTTGAGACATAATATCCAACGATTGATAACGGTTATGGAACTAGAAAAAGAAGAAGAAAAGGTCATACCTTGTAGTATATCTGCAGTATGCTTAAAAATACTGCAGAGCGTTTTTTTGTTCCCTAAGCCTTCTTTAAAACCAAATGTTTAAGCTTCTACTGAGTTTTCAAGCAGAATTTCTTCTTTTATCCTTCTTTAGAGTATTTTCTCAAATATTTTTTATAATTAGGATAGGTGGTGGCTTATAGGTCGGTACGAAGTTGTTTTGGTAAGTGATCTTCCAGGTTTATGAATCATTATTATTTCAGCTTACTTTAATTGTGTTAGGAAATACCAAAGTCAGAGCATTCGGTTTAAAAGTGTGGTTATAAGTACTACAGCTTTACTGAGTAGATTTTTTAATCTTTCTTTAGTTATTAAGTCGTATTCTCTTTAGGTTATTAATTTTATTGTTTTTGTAACTTCAGAAGAGGATATAAAATGTCATGTCAAATCCATAAAATTTTTCTTAAATCTCCCAAAAATGTGTTGGAAGTCCTGGTCTCACTAATTAATATAAAAAGGTAAAGGCAAAAGAGTTTTAAAAGTAATGTGTTAAACCAATGATGCTACAAAATTCATTTGATTTGAACGTACTCAAAAGTTTGGAGGGATTTAGTGCTGCACAGCCCCCTTAAAATTTTTCTGTGCGCTTAGATTTTGTTGTTTCTTTTGTATGAAAAATCCTCTCAGAACAAGAAAGTAACGTGTCCATTCTTATTACAAAATGTCAAGTAGTTTAGGAGATATTGCAAAAAAACATTTTTTTTTAACTTTAAAGGGCTGTAACTTTTATATATAATATAACTAATATATATATATATATATATATATATATATATATATATATATATAATATATATATATATATATATATATATATATATATATATATATATATATATACACCTCTCTTACGTCGCTTTCCGTTCTTCCAACGGGATCTATATTATCAGCGTAGCCAAGGATTAACAGACTTTGAGCATGCAGTTTAGTTTAAAAACTTTTAATAGAAAATTGACTCTAATTAAATGTTTTAAAGTTTATTGAGTCACTAATTCTACATTTTACGTTGTATAACATTGTATTAAATTCCAGCATTTATATCCGGGCAGTTATTGTAAACAACCTAATGGCAAAACAAACTTTTCGTCTGACCTAGTTAAAAAATTTAAAAATTCAATAGACGATTCGATCAAAAATTAATATTCTCCATGTTTCATCACGACACAGCACGTGATATGGATATTTTAAAGCAAAAACCGGACCAATAAATAAATATGTACAAGGGCGAATTCACAGAAAAACTAATATTAGCTTGCTGTATTACTAAAATATACGAGATATTAAACAATTATTAAACAAACGTTAAATATAAAACAAATAGAATAACTAGTTAAAAAAATAAAGTGATTTGAAAAATATTTTTTACTTTATAATGTACACTAAAGAGCATAAAAAATGGTTGCTTTAAAAGTGTGCACTTAGTATGCCAATATTATACACATTAGCTAACATTTTCAATTTCTTTTAATTGTTTAACTACTAAGTTCTGTTGGCTTCAGAAACTTAGTTAACTTTAGAAATAGAAGAAGAACTGTCACACTTTAACCTAAATTATCTTGTCAAATTTACCTCTTAAAATGCTAGTAGACTACAAAAAAACCCAATTTGTCCTGTTAATTGTGTCCTGTTTGTCCCTAATTGTGTTTTAATTTATTATTTTAACATTTTACATCACAATTCTCTGCCTAGCAGAAATTAAATGCTTTCAATCAAAAGTTGATAATTACAAGTCACAGAAATTGCACACCAACAAAATAGTACAAGTGCTTTCGTTCATTGTCATATAACTGTCCTCTTTCTTTATAAAAAATTTCAATAATTTAACACACATTTCAAAATATATCTCTTCAATAAATATAAATAACTTCAATAATTTAAATAATATAAAACATCACATTTTCTTTCAACAAACAATAACATATACCTTACTCCTATATCATCTGTTAACATCCTTCCCCTCAAGAAACTTCCTCCTAAGTTATTAGACAGTTACAACATTGACCGAAGATCACTCATTATCAGTAATAAGGGATAGTTTGAACTATAAATCACCAATGACCATATAGGTAATAATAATAGGTAATAAAGGTAATAATTTATTACAATTCAACAGATTTTTTCTCTTACCAATTTGTGGGTTGTTACTCTGTCTGCTAATGCAATTTATGCATATTGATTAACACAGACATGTAATATTGGCATAATTACTAAAACCTTTTTTTGATCTATAACTTTTTTGATCTATATCCTTATAAGACAGTACCCTAATATGGGCTTTTTATAATTTCAGCATTTAATTTACTTTGTACCACTGACCTGATGATGCTTTGCAAATTTTAGAAAGCGAAACCGGTCGTCTTGGGGAGTAAAATTAAACTGATTGTAAGTAAGTCTAATTTATTTCTTTTTTACCTCTTTTAAAATGGTCTCACACAAGCAACACATTCATTAATTAAGAAAAAATTGATTTTTCCAAATTAGTTTTATGAAGTGAGGTTCCACAATGCTGGTCAATAAAGTACTTTTTACTACTTGAATTCTAAGAATTTAATAAAAAACAATAACTTTCTCTTTTTCTTTCTCATCCTATAACTAAAGTTATGGGATGATAAAGAGAGAGAGAAAATAAAACATATCGATTTGCCGCACAGTTTACAAAATGCACCTTCTAGAGAAAGTTCCGAATATCGTGCGACGCACTTAACTTAGAAGTCATCTTTCTAAACAAAGTTTTAAAACTTTTTAAAATGTGTGTTTCTTGCTTTCTGGCTTACGCAATAAAACTAAAATCGGATTAATTATACAAACTAACTATGAAAGTTTATATTAATTCATAATGTTTAAACGGTACTGATATTCTTTTTTATGTTGAAATTAGTTAAATGAAAAATATACCAATTAATTTCAATATTGATAATATCCTGTATACTGTTTAACTTGGCCCTAGAAAAAGTAATACGTATGTCACAAATCACAACCACTGGTTCAATATAATAATAAATCCTTGTCTCTCCTGATGATATCTACATTGTTGGGAGAACGGAAAACGCTGTATATGTAAGAGGCGTATGTAGCATTAACAGAATCAGCTACGGAAATGAGTTTAATAATAAACACCAACAAAACAGAATATATGAAAATAAGTACGCAACCAGAAACACTACGATCACTAATCTATGGAGCAGTGAATGACCAGATCTCGTAAAACAAATAAAGATAGGACGTCGAGGAGAATAGAGCATTTAATGCGGATGGAACAAATCGACTCAGCTAAAAAAAACGCTCCTTCTTTATAGACCCATTGGTCAGAGAAGAAGAGGAAGACCCAGAACAAGGTTCTATGATAACATCAATGAAGACATAAGAAATATGAGAATACGTGCTTGGCGGAGAAAGGCGATGGATAGGGACGACTGGAGAGAAGTTCTTGCGGAGGGTAGGACCCACGCAGGGTTGTAAAGCTAGAATGATGATAATGATTTTGTTCATTTTCTTTCAGTTAGTATTGTAATGTTTTTATTAATCTAATTTATTGTTTTTATTTATTATTAAAGGTTCTATTTATAACACTTACAAATTTATTAAAGTCTTTATTACTAATTTATCTTACACTAATAATTATATAATTTATCTACATTTATTATAATACGTGCGTTACATTTTAAAACGCGACGCGATGTTCAAAAACTAACTGTTCTGTTTACAACAAAATTCCTCTTTAAATATAAAATTCCGTTATTCGAGAATTGCCGCGATTTCCAATCGGAGAGCCCAGAAGGTCGCTCAGACTGGTTTTATTCGGCCTGCTTCTGGAAATTTCAAGTCGCAGGTGACTCATCAGAATTCAGGTAGTCAGGTCTTTCAACTGAGCGCCGAAATAACTAGAATAGAAAAGATATTAGTAATAAATGTGTTTACAGTTTTGAGTCATATGACACGTCATTATTTATCGTAACAATATGATTCAATTTCTTTATTTACTCTGACCTCAGTATTCATCGTTCCTAATAAGTGAGCTATAGACCCACGCTCCTAAAGCTTGCCATTGTGGCCTTCAAAACACATGAGTGCCGGTTGCATGGTGCACGTTATAAGACCTGGAATTCTTCGTTTATATTTTAGTTCCAGTACAAAACTTGTCCTAGGGATAATTTCAATTACAGTAATAGCCAACTTCTAGGCATCTTCCCATCCTGGCCCAATATGCACTACTATGCATATAGGTATCTTTTATTTGACAGCATCGCTTTTCTGAAAATCTTTAGAAATTTGAAGTAACTTAACCCATTAATGCCTGAATTTTTTTTTTTAAGTTACAGTAGTAAATTTTAGATAAACACATGTCATGAGACACGTATTCTAAGCAATTTATAACTTAAACAAGCTCATTTGTTTAAATATTTTTTGAGTTAGAGGCCGTGCCTTATATGGAACGCTAGGATTTTAAGGTGTGTTTAAATAACATTTTTTTTCGAAAATTTATTAAAAAAGAATATTAAACGTAAGAAAAATAAATTTTTACACAATAAACAAATAAGTATAAACTATTTTTTTCTATGAAAGGAAGCAAAACAAGTAATGCATAACCCAATATCACATTTTTGGTACTGCGTTCGTACGGCACTGCCTACATGATTAGTCCCTGCACAACGTCTTCGTTTGGAATTAGGCACGTATTCAATGTAATGATCAAAACGATCAAACTGAATATTTTCGTGAACTCTAGAGATCCCAGCAGATGTTGAAGGACGACCGGCTCCTTTAGGTGGATTTTTGTATTTTGATAAGTAGCATTGAACTATTTCCCTTCTAAACTGAAGTTGGCAAATTTTTTTCCCAGTACTCCTGGCTAAAACCCACGCGTTCTTAATGCTGACATCCAATAACCATGTGAAGATGGAAAACCACCATTTTTCCCTCTAATTCCAATCCGATACACATTGACATTAGCATCCATCTGATCAGTGCCTTCCATGTAGTTGTTATGTTGGGTTATAGCGCCAGGTCGTGGAATTGCTATTTTTTTCTTTTGAGAAGCACAATATCTGTTAGCTGAGGTTAGAGGAAATACCCCATGAACATTAGATGCCACAGTGACAATGGAATTGTCTTTCCATCGTACAATGGTAATCGAGTCATTTTTTGATACGCTGTAGTCGTATGTTCCCCTATTCATCTTCTTCTTCATTTCTTTTACCGATTTCAAAGGGCAAGTCTTAGAAACGCGATTTTATCTAATTGTTCGAGTTCCACCCTAATTATGTTCTGTCATGTATGCAAGCAAATTCATAGAAGTAAACAAATTATCGAAATAAAATCTAAACGGTAGCTCTCTGACTTCAATATCTAGATCATTTATAAGTAATATGAGAGGTGCTGTTGCTTTGCCATACCGTTTTTGATCATCCGCATTGGCATTTGAAGTGGATACTTGGTACACTTCAAAATTGATCAAATGTCCTTTTTTAGTGTTGA
The DNA here is from genome assembly GCF_040954645.1 of Diabrotica undecimpunctata. Classification (NCBI taxonomy): domain Eukaryota; kingdom Metazoa; phylum Arthropoda; class Insecta; order Coleoptera; family Chrysomelidae; genus Diabrotica; species Diabrotica undecimpunctata. Next base: position 175,524,760 of record NC_092803.1, on the reverse strand, counting down.
GAGACCAAACTTTGTACCCAAAATGTATTGGTTTGCCACGGATATATTGTTTGCATCCGTGGCGACCAAAATATTTAATCATTGACTATCATAGTCAATTTCTCTTTCGGGTACAAAATATTTCATAAATTTGTCTTTTAATAAATTCATCAAAGGTCTAAGTTTACACATTTTGTCATCTTTATGTAGGTTTGTATTGTCACTGCAGTGCAAGAATCTCATAATTTGATCAAAACGGTCACGTCTCATAGCTTGATAGACCATATTGTTTCTTACATCCTCACCTGAATCCCAAAACATTCTTCTAGAAGGAAGATCACAATATCCAGAAACAATGAGTATACCAAGAAAACATCTCATTTCGCTCAAGGTAATCTTTGGATTCGGACAATTTATGAATAATGCATATTTATTACTTTCGTTCACTAAATATTCTATAACCTCATCATCAAAAAATTGTTCAAAAATATCAACAGCAGTCTTATCTCGATATTGTGTATAATTCTGTTCTGGAAAATTGTTGTTTCTCAGGGTACATGCCAAATCTGTATCTTTTGCCCAATTATATATTTTATTTTCTTTATTCTATTCATCAAACATCATCGTCTTCCCACCATTCGTCAGATTCAATGATGTCCGTAAGTTCTTTAAGAGTCAAACTAAAAAAAAAGTCAGACCCGTTTAGCCTAGTGTGTCATATATGATACGCTAATAAACAAAGGCTTATAAAATAATTACAAAATATAATTGAAAAATATAGAAATTATTTACTTACGGTCGAGAACTGGCCATATTTATTCTTACAATTTTTTCAACACTTTTTAGGTTATTAAACTGTACATCACACCTTTCACAAAATATGAAATAAGTGTACACCATCAGTTTGGCAACATAAAATACTAATGTGTAATGTTGGTTGCAAACATCTAAACCTTTCAGAGAATCTAAAATAAATTTTTAAATACCGTAAAATTTTCTGTATCATATATATGGCACGCTAGGTAATAATGGGTTAATTTAGACGATAAAATTGTTGATTCGTTTTGGCACCCTATTGATATGACTGATTTTAGACGTCATAATATTTATAATGTATATCAGAGATCTTTTCCACTCATCATTTTGTTAAATTTGCATTCTTTAAATCGACATATTATACGTTATAAAGTTTTAAGCAGTACTGTTGCACTGCTTAAAACCGTATACACGGTTTTATATTTACTTCTAAGCTCCATAATATTATCGTATATTCATTGTTTATCTTACACGGCATTTATTCTATCGTAATAGTCATGCATTCAAGGTATCTGCTCATTCACGAAGCGCATTAGTACTTAGTTTATAATAATATGTGGACTTTAAAGAACGTTAGAGAATAACATGGCCATTCCCTAATCTGAAAATTATGTTAAAACTTTTTTCATTTTCATGTTTTACTTCTTTACATTTTAACTGTATTTTACATTGCTTTTATTAGGTTGGTCATAAATTAATTTATTAAAGTTCAATAGTCGCAATAGACTTTAACTTGTTCACAGGTATCACGTAACGGAATGGTTATACTTTATGGATAATTCTCAAAGTAAATCTCAATAAAGATGATCCCAGGAAAAATTTCAAATGCAGGTATATTGCCGCAGTAAAAGATATAAAAGATATTACACCGTTATTGTTATGTGCCTTGCAGAATTGTAAAAATGGCTTGGAAATACGAAACTTTTTTGGTTATTGCAATATCCGTTGTTATTGGACTTTCTGTAAATTGCTTAAAAGCCTCTTAAATATTTTATGTTTGGCACGACTTCGGTAATTGTCGCAACATTATTTATAAACTATAAAAATTGGTCTAATCAAATATTGTAATATTGTAAATAAAAGGTAAAGTCTGCTTAATAATTGGGCAAAGTAATAAAACAATAACGGGGTGCTTTTGACGACTAAGTTGTAGCTTGTTATCTTTACCCATTGCCAGTTCTAACGTTATGTAGACTATGTCTTCCTGCCACTGGTGTTACGTACTGTTGTGCCTACTTTTGCTTTTATATCCCCCAATAAATTATTTTAATATTATAGAGTTTCTATATATAGTAGATTTAGAGTCATAATTTATTTTTATCGTTCCCTGGTGTCCTTAGGATGGTGCATAAACTAAGAATATAGGTAAATTGGACCATTTTCCCCTTAATCTTATAATACAGATTCTCAATTGGTTTAAAGTCTAATAGCTCTAGTTGCAGTTTTTATTTATTAGAAAGCCACATCTATTTTCATGTCCAATTTCATGTCCAGACCTATCTCATTTTCTCAATGGCTGTTACATCATATCTCAGATCAGCTGTTTTATCGCTTTCATGACAATTCCAGGTCGTTGTTGCATACATTCCTTATTCCTAATAGAATATCCTTTGCTCGTAGCTTTCGTCGTCTATTTTAATAATAGGTTTTATTCTAATAATATTTGTTTTGTAGCATTAGTGCTTTACATATCTTTACATATATAGATCACTGGTCCGTAGCAAAATCTCCTTTTCGAAGGATCATGTGTTCCATCCCCATACTGATATTTTCTTGCACTAGGGTTGGTTATAAAATATCTAGCAAGGTTGCTCAGGTATCAGGAGTTTACCCATGTGGTCAATACAGCAATTCGCGAAGGACAGGGTAGAAATTGAGTAATAAAGGCTAGATATGCTAACTGGAGGCATCTTATAATGCGCATCACTCCTCTACATGACATCTCTAAACTCCAATAATTAACTGACAATAAAAAATATTTTAAATATCATATAGTAACGAAAAAAGCTAAGAAAAGTAGATGAATAAAAAGCTGATCGTTCATCAAGACTTAACGAACACACGTTGCTCAGTTTGGGAGCTTTATTAGGGGTGGTAAGGATATAAATTAATAAAAAAATACAGAACAAAGACAGATAGATAAACCATAATATAATAATTAGATAACAGTTTAACAATAGAAAAATTAGAAACACGGTATATAGCTAAACTGCAAAATTAAATGAGCGCTAATGAGTTTTAACCTGAAACTTATGAAGGAACTCAAGATTAAATAAAAGAACATTAGATTAACATTTCTCCCAAAAAGAGATAAAAAATATTACTTTAGAAAACAATTCAAAGAGATTTTAAAGAAAATCATAAATATCGACATATTTACCCATAAGCTAAAAGACATTATATATTTAATATAATACTTTAAATCAGTTATATTGTCTCTAAGATGGTATAATTTAAAATAATATTATATATATATATATATATATATATATATATATATATATATATATATATATATATATATACATATTTTTTTAGGGATTCTACAGTATTCACTACCTTCCCTCGCTCAACCGTTTCCATCTCTCTCTGTTGTTCCATTCTTCATCGTTTAGTCCTCTCTTACTCATGGCGTCGTCTACTTCGTTCCTCCAGGATTTTCGGGGTCGTCCTCTTTTCCTCCTTCCTATGGGGCTCCATTTGGTTATTCTCTTTATCCATCTGCTGTCGCTAGTTCTTCTTACATGTCCATACCACTTTAGTCTTTTTTGTTCTATATATGTTAGCATGTCTGTTTCTATTGATGTTCTTTGCTTTATTTCGTCATGACTTCTCCTATCCATTCTTGTTACTCTGCAGCATCTTCGCAGGCATTCCATCTCTGTTACTACTATCTTACTGCTGTTTTTCTTGTTTATGATCCAATTTTCAGCCCCATATGTCATAATACTTCGCACTAATGTTTTATAAATCTGGGTTTTTGTCTTCATATTTAGGTGTCTATCCCACCATACTGAGTTAAGTTGTCGGATTGCTGTTCTTGTTTGTCCTAATCTTTGTGTAATTTCTTTCTCTGTTGTTGCCTTTTTCGTGATTATAAACCCCAGGTATTTGAATTTATCCTTTCCTTTGATTGTTACGTTGTCATCAATCTGTAGATCTTCTATGTCTTCTTCACTTGCAGATAGGTACTCTGTTTTCGCGAGGTTAATATCTAGGCCAGCCTTGGTATATTCTATATTCTGGATATATATTAAATAATAATATTTTAAATAATAAAAAGTCTAAAAAATATCTTTTTTAAATAAGCCAACATGTATTTTTTACATACTCAACAAAATTATCTCACGACCACGTTATCGTTTATAATCTTATAACTAAAGCAGGTTGCAGACTTTAAATAACTGAAGTAAAGTAATTACTATTTAAATGGGAATAATCCACAATTAAAGGTTATTGACGTTTCAATTTCCACTTCGGAAATCGTTCTCAAAATACAAATACATTAAAATGCCACAAGAAAATAGCTTCAGAACTGAAGTAAACTTAATACGCAAATTAATTTTACTAATTCTTTAAATATATCATCATAACAAAATGACAATAAAACGAAGATTTAACTACAACCTGAATCAAATAAAAAAAAAACCTTTTTTTCATTTACACTAAAATTACATTGCATTACATTACTAAATTAAAAAAATTACGCTGCTTTTGTTTAACTAAACCATATAACATAATATTATATTAAAAAGATTAAAAATAGTCTCACAAAACACTCTCATAATGATTTTGTTTGTAAAATTTATATACTTAATAACGTAAAAAAGAGTAGTCAATAAAATTAACACTTACAGAACACCAACGACATTTAAAGAAAACATCTGACACCGCCCTGTCACAGGGCGATATCCTGGCTTTGAATAGGCGGGTCACCATTGGAAAAGAGATGGTTAGTGAACTCCCATTAAAAGAAAAAGCAACCTTTTGATTTCTCGAATAAATTAACGATAGGTTGACAAATCTTACCACATAAAATGCAGGTTCCATCACAACTAAAGAACACAAATATTGGTTATAAAATAATTAATAGAAGCCATTTTCGACAGACAGCTAAGAACTAACTGAAATTGGGCTTTGCTATTTCTTTTATAACTTTTTTCACGAGAAAGTAATTTTTTAGCTCTAACATTTTATTTAAAGTAAAGTTTCCACACCCAGAAATAGCTTATTGTGAAAAAGGTGAACTTTTAAATATGTATACACTTGACTTATTCAAAGCAATAAAAAATTGTTTCCTGATATGGGGTTATCGTGAAAATTCTGTTTCGGTAAAAGTTTTAGGAATAAAGAAAATAAAACGTTATATTATATAAAATAATTTTAATAGTGATAAACCGTAGAATATGTTTTCACCTCTCACTTGTATGGTATCGTAAACAAAATAAATCAATAATTTCTGAACAAAGTGGTTTTCGTCAACATAGACAACATGGCAACATTTCGTCAACTACCGGTAATCCACGTGGATTTGTATCTGAAGTAAATAAAATATTAACGAATTGACAAACAAGAATTTCAATGTATATCGACATTGCCAGTACATGATAAAGTAGGAATTAAGAGCCTCATCCATACGATTCAGCAGCTATATTCAAAACATATTTGTAGTTTCCTCTTAAACTAAATTGAGTATGCTCTAAAAAAAACATAGTTTTGTAGTATATGTATCATCATCATCATTCAACCTCTTCTGTCCACTGCTGGACATAAGTCTCTCCCATTTTTTGCCACTCTTCACGTTTCTGTGCTTCTTGTTGCCATTTCTTGGATATTCGTCTAATGTCGTCCATCCAGCGTGTTGATGGTCGTCCTCTGCTGCGTTTGTCTTCTCGTGGGCGGCAGTCAATTAGTTTCCTGGTCCATCTTGTGTCTTTCAGTCTTGCTATGTGACCTGCCCAATTCCATTTCAGCTTGGCTATACGTTCAACGACATCACTGATAAGTGGTATGTATATATAAGTATATGTATAATATCATAATAATGAAAATTTTGTTGGCAATATTTTCGACTTGTATGAAAGCTGTTGCCTGGCAATTTTTGCGAATTAAATTTTGACAGTTAAATCACGAGACGTCAGTCGAGAATACTGGAAATATTCTAAAAGAAACTTTAAACAAATTTTAAAACCAAAAATCGATATGTCATAAATAACCATAAATAAGCTATATTAAGCTTTTCCAATAAATTTAAAAATACAAATATTTTTAAGTAGTAATTGTTTAGCTTTCTTTACAAAAGGTTCCTTGCTTAGTCATAACTTGGTAATCTAATTGCTAGTGTAACTTTCTTTTCAGAAAGTTGCAAACTTATCCAATAATTATTTCATTTCTAATTAACAGTCTGTTTTTCACCTTCTTGCAAATGTGAAACGTTCTAAGTTATTAGATTTGTATAAACAAGGTTAGATAAAAAGTTTAGGACAAACCTAATAACAAAGAGCAAAAATATAAACCACATCGTTCATTTGGAAGAAGAGGGTTACATCTCAAAATGTTAAAGTTTTTTTTTATTGCATCAATAGCTTCCAAATAATGTCTTCTGCTATAGAAAAAATGGTTACATGTCTAAGTACGCTAGTTTCCGAGAGATGGCAGATGCAACTCTTTGTCGTTCCCTGAATTTAACGAGTTGACTATGAAAAATACAGTTATATTTCAGTATATACTTAACCTTTTTTTACTGAACGTCATTCATTTTAGAGAATACAGTTATATCTTTAAATATAATTGACAAAAGATAAGTTAATATAATTAAAAGGGTGATATTTGTGTTTGGACCCATTTTTCTTAAAGGTAATATTATTTTTATACATTTATTTTTGGTATATAGAGTTATAAGTAAAGATATACCCATTTTTCTTAAAAGTATAACGTTAAAAGTAAATTTTATGTTCTGATAGAAAGTTACTTTCTTAGTTGTAACTTTCTTTTAGATAATATATCATAACATAACATACAAGCAATGTAGTGTGCGTAAAAAGTAGTTTTGTGAAATATAACCTTATTGTTTAAAGATATTTTGTTATATTTGAATTACTTTTTTTTTGTATTGGTAAATTATTATAACTTATATATTATTATAACTTAATAACAGCCGTACGAATCGTATTTTTGAACCGAAAACAACAAAGTGGGTGATGGAACATTTTGTCAAGGAAAATTTAGAAAATTCTCCTGTTGTTAAGTTCTTATTTAGATCAAAAAAATACGGATTTTTTGTATAAAGATTATTATTTTAGATTTTATTAATAATAGAGACCCATCTGAAAAAATCTTCAGCAGCCCTATTGTGATAAATGATGACACATGTTTCAATGAAAATAATAATTTTTTGGGTAAGATAAAATACAAAGATACACTGCTTTAAAGTTACTAAAAATGTAAATATTATTATAAGTGGTATTATTCTTATTTTTAGAAACTCAACTATCTAAAAAACTATGCATCATCTAGCAGTAAGTCATCATCTAGCAGTAACACAACTTCGGATACAGACAACAGTTCACAACATTCTAAAACCGATCCTTATGGATCAGATGACAGCATGCAGATCCTCTTTTTAATCCACCTGTCATTAAAAGGCAAGTTAAATTAACAACAGGTAATGCAATTTAAAAAAGAAAAGTTAAACATCTTTCAAACAATGAAAAGGTGGGTAGGAAAAAACTTCGGCAGCCTGCAACGTGGCAACAGGCAGACTCAAAGAGATTGCGAAATGGCGGAGAAGCCTATTTATCTACCAGAATTGTTAAAAATGCACACGGCACAAAAACCAAATCCAAAATATAACAGCCAGCTAAAACCCTTTTACCACCCTGCGGAAATAAATGCAAGTTAAAGTGTTCCGAAAAATTAGACGAAGCACAGAGAAACAAAATATTTAAAAAATACTGCTCACCACTATTTTGCCCATAAAATCAATAACTCATAATTTTTTTGTCTCCGGGCATGCACAGAGTGAAGGGGATAGTGTCCACGCTATGATAGAAAAGCAGATAAAAAAATATAAAAAATCAAGTCCAATATACGTACCTGACCAATATGGGTGCATTATTCGGACAGCTAAAAAAACTGGAAGTCCATATATAAAGTACATGAAATGGGTTTTAATGACGTGTTTTATCTTAAAGCTTTGTGTGCAGACTTACACCTTACTATTCCCAAAAATTTTAAAATATCTGATGTGAGGATCTTGATGTTAGATCGCAACAATCCTACTATTCTTTATTACAAATCATCTTTTAATCAAGCAGAATGTGATCAAGTGGGAATTGTGCGTTCTAGGCGTGAAATTAATATCAATAATATTGCTTTAAAGAAAGCTTTTACAAAAAAGTGGGAATCACCGAAGCTAAGAAGTTTTTATAAGAATTTGTAAAGAAAAACAATCGTTATTATTGTTGCTTTATGTTTCATATTGTGTTGTGTAATGGATACGAATCAGTTACTTAGTTTTTTTATGTTTTATTAAATAGTTTTATTAAATAATATTGATCTAATGGTATTTTTAATAATACTTTACCAATACAATTTCTAAAATGTAACTTTATGAGCAAAATCAATTTCTTCAAAAGATAATATTTCTTTATTCAAGAGGGTTGTATCTAAGTTTTTTTTCTAAACCTGATATCTTATAAAAACAAAAATTTGTCAGATCAATTAAAAGATTAGAAATCTATTATACTCAATTATTAAATCCTATAATATCAATAAACACTGCACAATATAAATAAAATAAATTGATGAGAATTTTAAAACCTCTCTACTGAAAAAGTGAAAATTCTTAGATGTAACCCTCTTCTTCCAAATGAACGACATATAGGAAAAATAAAACGTAACGTAATGAAAGCTACAAAAGAAAATACAGAAGTGATATACTTAATACAACCAAAATATCAAAGCAATAAGATCAGAGCAAAATGTCAGAAATAAGAGCTTTGAGAATAGTTGTTGGGAAAACATTAAAAGATAGGATATTCAATAACCAAATAAGAGATATTTGCAAAGATGAAAAAATAGGAAAGCTATATGGTAGAGAGAAATAAAGTCTCTTTACTAGTAGTAGAGAGAATAGTATATATATATCTGGGTCGTTTCCATTTATTCTCCATTGTCTCCTTATTTGTAGTGCGAGATTTGTGTATTTCGCGATCTTTTCATTGTATTTAACACAGTAGAATATCTTTGTTAGCTATTGTCACCTCGATTAATAGTGTTTGTCTAGTTAGTCTGTTACCTAGTACGGGATCTGGTCTATTGTGTGTCACTGGTTGGTTGTGAGCACAGTGCAGTTCTAGCAGATCTGGTAGTTATCGTTTTTAAGGAGTGTGTTGATAATATGGGAGAAGGTTGGTTTAAAAAAGTCCCAGTTTGTTAGATATCTCTTGATGAAGGCATGATGTTCCTTATCTTTAGTTGTAGCAAATACCTGGCAGCCTCCAATAAGATGTTGGATGGTTTCTTTTACTTAAAAAAAACTTCTTAAAGTTTTTACAATTGGAATAGGTTGTGACTTGCGCCCTCACATAACGTTTGTCAGCAATTTGTTCTGTATTGGTTGTGGATTGAAAATATAACTATTTTAAATATATGTCCCCAAGATCTGTTTACATTAACAATGACATAAAATAAACATACCACTTACTTAGGCTTAAAATTTGATCTGTAACACATTTTTAATTTTATATGTGTATACAACTTGTATTAATAAAAAAAATTATTTTCAGATGCTCCCAAAAAGGCCTATTTGATGATTGACAACCGCATCCTAGATCCAGGCAATCCATTTATTCCCGTTAAAGAGAACTCCGACCTTACCGTCTCATGCGTAGTAGACGAAGGTAACCCCAAACCTCAACTATACTGGGAAATCACCCTAGGTTCGTCGGCCTTACTGGATATCCCAGAATTACCCCTGGAAGTGCTCAATTTAACAGAGACAATACGAGACCAAAAAGTGGGTGCCAGAACTGATGCCAGACTTGGAAGGGTCCTACGAGGACACCATAATGCCACTTTAACTTGTTATGTACGACATATTGCTTTGGACAAACCGCTTAATGCTTCAGTCCTCTTAAATGTTCAATGTAAGTACTTTTGTTTGTATTATTTATTTAAGTAATTCATTTTTTTATAAATCTCAAATTATTAGATTTATGTTGTTATGAATATGACATTAAAAATATTTATGACATATTTATATTTATTAATTTATTAAAAAAAAAATAACTGCTATAAAATGTCTGGAAGACACAATTGCAGCATAGACACAAATTCTCAAAAATAAAATTGATTACCGCTTAGTAAAATTTCAACAATGGGAAACTGATAGATATTATTAACATATAGATATTTTATGTTTACAAGTTAAAGTAAGAAGTTGCGGTAAAGTATCTAAAACAAGACATAAATGAATAAATAATAAAGAAAAATAATAAGAAGTATGTAGAGCATTTAATTTACAAAGTTATCTTCAGAGCTATGGTCCAAATTTAAAAAGCACCACTACGAAAGAGGGATCCCATTGTTAAAAAACTAAAAGAAAATTTCTTTAAAATAAAATAAAATATTCGAAAGTTTCCAAAAAAATATTAGAAAAACAGCAAAATAATTAAAAAAAAACACATTAAAAGTTATATTTATGATAGGCGTTGATTTAATTGTCTATGTCCGATTTATATGTAATGGTATACCGACAGTAGAAGAACAACTTTTCTGCAAACATAAAGAACTCAAAGCAACAGCACTTGATTCAAAACGATTTTGTTAATGAGGAAAACAGAGTAGAAGAATTGCGTTGGAATATCCACCAACTCAAATGTTAGGAATACTCTAAAGTGTACAAACACTTGTGACACAAAAATCTCCGCAATATGTCTGAACTCATTGTATAACTCACAGAAAATTTCTGTCTTTCAAAGAAATGGATCCTGGTCTTAATATTGTAGTGAATTATATAAAAATGAGACTACTAAAATCAAGAATCTTATGTACAGAACCTTCGACGTTGTAGGCTAGATGGTTATTGCGTAGACAATTTTTACAAGGTGTTCATGAGATAACATAAAAAATTTCCAATTTTCTATGTAAGGAAAATCGCCGGAAAGCCAAAGAGTTTTATGTGTTGAAATTAAGTTACTTATTCCAGGAGCAAATACACAGATGTTGAATGTCTGTGATAAAGTTTATGCGTTTTGTAGAAAATGGAAGCTATGGAGTAGAAATGTGGGTGTTTGAAAATATAAATCAGTATGTCAAAACATACAAAGAAGAAGAATAGTATATGAAAGTTATTTTTTTTTTTGACAATAGAAAGTCAGTTAGCTATGTTGGCATAGAATTTGCTGACGACAAATTGGTAGCAGGTTACAAGTGGGTTAGGGATCTACTTCGAACTACTCCTGAAGAAATCATAAGAAGAAATGTTTATAGACTATATTGCAAGCGGCGAAATCAAGAGATAATTTAATAGTAAAGACGTCTTTGCATTTTGGACGGGATTGGATGATGCCTTATCTCCACTGAAAACAAGAGCATAAATATAGATAAAGAATAAGAGTAATTATTTCAATTCGAAAATCCTTTGTTTGAAAAACTTTTATGCGAGACAAGCCCAAGAGAGTCACTAATTATTATTAAAGCTGCTTTTAATTTAGTACTGATATCTTCACTATTTGTTTTATTTAGCATTTGACAGTAGCTACCTTATAATACCTTAAATAGTATATTATCAATAGTAGGATTACCTACAGATCATTTTCAGGCGAGATAATATTGAGCATAGTTAAATATTTAAAAAGTTATTTTCCAGGTACTATTTTTACTTTGATGGTCCAGACTAAGATTCGGGATCTAATTCAGTATTGAAGGTGAAAGTTTACGAAACAAAGGGCATTAGAATTGGCGTCATTGTGGGTAATTCATGTTCGAATTCATTTTTTTTTTTTAATTTTTTTTTTGATGTTACTGCAGGTTTTACCAGAACGATTAAGGCACACTGCGGAGCATTTAAGGCATATTTTTCAGCAATCATACATACTTTCACAGTCTACCTTGCACCTGCAGAAAATTAATTTCCTAAATTCGGGGGCTACTGCAATTTTGAAAGTTTGGATTGGTATTAAAACTTTTCCATATTTTTTCACTCTCAATGAACAGTCTCAAAAAATACATTGGACTGCTCCCTTCCTAATGTCGTAGGCAAGACAATAATGTCAGTATCTCCTGCTACAATAGTCACAAACTCGTATGATTAAGATGCAGCAAGCGCAGAATGGACGATGACTATATTTGCATCTGATTCAGCTTGATGGACACTAAAACTTACATCTTTCATAAAGCAGTTTTGAGAAGGTCTATTAAGTTTGTTTAGTTTCTTCCCATTACTTAGTAATTTATCTTAGTATAATGTTGGTAAGGGGCTCTTATAAAATCTTATCTCTTTAGGTTGGTGTTTTTTCGTGCGACTCAAGAACACCCACGACTTTGTTCCTGCGACATCAATATTTTCGGTGTAGCCATCAAATATTATACTTGCAGATAGTCCATAGTATTCTAGTACATACCCAACGTACTTCTTAAGAATGCTGTTTAAAGACAAATTCCGATCCCAAACCACTTTATGTATTAAAAAATCACCATCGATAACAAAATAACTTCTGTGACTAGTATTAGAGGATCGTTCTACTGATGTAAAGACATTAAACAAAGATGACTTGGTACCTTTTCTCACGCCATCCTCAATGAATAATGCCAACGGAAAAGGTGCTAACTCAAAGGGTATGCCCAAGGTATGCAAGATATCGGTTGATATCGCCGTCTGTTTCTCTTGAAATGCACATCCGTTGGTATAAATGAAAGGATTAATAACGGCAGGAGATTTTTATATTTCAATGGTACTTGTCATAGCTGAAAAGGATAGATTTTTAGATTTTCGATGAAATGACACTGTCGAGATATGTAGCACAACTGAAATAATAGTAATAAGTAGAGGAAGAATAAACAGCTAAACCTCCTAAGACAAATAATAACAACTTTTCTACCTACTTAGGATTCTCAGAAATGTACACTGATTATAAATTTATTGTTGTAAAAACCTGCGATATTCTAGGTTTTGTGCTGAGGGAAAGAGTCGTCGATAATGAATTAATAATAATAAAGTAATGTTAAGAAAATTGTATGCATAAAAAAATATATAATAGAAAACCTAGCCTTATGGTTTGTTTTTATCGTATTCTTAAAAGTATTCAAGAACTCGGTCAATTTAGGAGCGCTCTAAAACTCAGAGATATTAATGAAATTAAACAAAATTGTAGTGGAAAACGTTCAGAAATGTCCAGTTATTTTTGTTTATAACTTTATTATTTTTAATATTACAATAAAACGTAATACAGTGTGAAAACCCTTTGAGCCCCCTTTTCAAGATGGCGGCTGGCGAACAAGGGTGGCGTATAAGTACAAACTTAAACTTAAGCTTGTATTGACCCCCTACATATTAAAAAAATAAAATTGCGTTCTCTGAAAAACACTACGTGTTCTAAGTGTAACTTTTGAATGGACTAATTAGTAATTATCTTTTTCTTTTTCATTTTAATGTGCTAGCACCCCTCACACAGAGTAATGGCGCCCCCTCGTGGAGCACGCCCCACCCACAGGTGGAGAAACTCTGTTAAAGTTGTTCATTCTGCCTTGTTTTCCGTTTTACGTTTTACTCTATTATTTAATTTAAATATTCAATCCAATTTTTTTTTACTATTTAAAGAATAAATGTTTTTAAAATTATATAAATAGTCCATGAGAACATTCAGAAAAAGGTAAATAAAACAAGGTGTTAGCAAATAAAGGTTTTTTAATATTTACAAAATAGTGGCCTTAAGTGTTTGTTTACAAAACATATTTTTGGTAAATTAAAATAGTTGTTTCGTAAGTCGGTTTAAACAGTTATAGTTGTCATGATCATAAAATGTTTTTTCGGAATAAAATAGAGTGCAATAAAAAATATTTTGTACTGATGCATTAAAAATCCAGTTTTACATTAAATATAGTTCAATACAATTTTGTTCTTGATTTAGCTATTAAGTTATAATAAACTGTAATTGTATTAAAAATGCATTGATTTTATGAAACTAGTTGTAGATAATAAATATTAAAATTATAGCTTTATTAAATCAATAACGTTTTTATACTGATATTTCCGATTATAGACTAAATGCATATTGGTTTCTTAGTTCTAAATGATATTTGTGTAGGCCGGTTTACTGATACTATATTGGAGGATTAGTATTGGTTCATTTAAGGGTTATCCCACATCAGATAAGGGATGTTTACTTCGAAGGGGTTTGTGATTAAATGGCAACGTCCACAACTTCCCGTTGACACAATAAACAAATATTTGCTACTTAGTTGGACGATTGAACACATTATCTTCGGCTACATGGAGATATCTACAAACTTCCCTATAGCTTCAAACTGTTATATAGTTTCATTCAAACAATTGAATATTATTTGTAATACAGTATATAGTATAAATTAATTTTGATCATTTAGAAATGTGTAGTAGTAATATGAATTGATGTGACTGGTTATACAAAAGAAAGAGCAAACAGAACCGGGGAGGCAAATCATGTCCTGATTAAAAATAGTGAAAGACGGTATAATATTAAGATCAAACGAACTTACCTGAAGTTAGATCTTGATTATATGAGGCCTCATCGAAATAAATTATTCACAACTTTAAAGCATAAACAAACACTTGAGCCTCTTACCTGTTTCGTCTCGAGGTCCACCAATATTCAGTCTTCGTTCTTTGTGCGATCGTTCACAGTCATTCATCATATCAAAATAGCACCGAGCTTGGAAAGTGATACCTAAGCAGAAATTTCAGATAATGAGAACATGAAAGTTTTTTAAGTGTTGGTTCAAATTGTTGTCTCACAGAGGAGAATCAGGATAAAATATACAAGTACATAAAGATAGGTGGTAATAAATGTTATCGCATGTAAAAATAAAGAATTATTGGTAGGAGTACCAAATAAGCTTGCCTACTATAGGTGTTTGTGCTGACATCGGACCGAAATATTCACAATTAATAATTTTCCGTGATGACGAATATTAACAATATTTGAATGCTTAATATTTTTTTAAATTTTTTCTTCTTTCACTGTGGAAATTATCCAAGTAATATTTGTTTGTATAGCATGTGTACTGCCTAAATATAATGTATGTAGTTCTATTCTGCGTTATCAATACGTGCGTTAAGCGTTTGTCATGTGAATCTTTTTTTTTTGTATTTTATGAAGTGTAGTGATTGGATTAAAATGTTCGAAACATACCTAGGTCCTAGAAAGTTGACAGAACTGCCTTTCAGCCTCAGGTATGCAGGATTCCTCCAGCATGGTCACGATGATATCCCAGATCACACGCAAGGGTTGTTCGGACACCATCGTGGTTAAGAGAGAGACTTACCTGCTGAAAATAATACACCCTCCTCAACCTTGAATTACCGGCCAGACTGCCCTGATTTTGACGCAATATCGGCACAACATTCACGCAATCTCTCATTTACGCATAAATTCCACAAATTCTCGCACTTTATCACTACGACTAAACCCTTCTTTCTCTCTCTCTCTCTGTGCCTTTCTATTCGTGTTCAATGTCGCAACCTCTTATTTTGCCTTATCTTCTTACTTGCTCCTGGGCATACTGCAGCCCTTCGTGTCGCCTTTTTTTGTTTCTTTTTCCTTACCTTTCTATTTACATATCTCTAAACTTCTTTTCACCGATCTGATGACCCAATCATCTCCTCCACAAGTTCCGGGATTGATTGCACCCTACTACCTAACTCTCTCCCAAGCAGGCTCCTCTCGGCAATCTATCTATAGCATGCCAATATAGTGTGGGAGACAGTCTACGATATTTCACAGTACAAAGCATTTGGTATTTTCTGCATTTCTAAATCTGTAAAGGTATGCCCTGAAACAAAAATGCAATGAGCGACTTGTCCACTGCACCACTCTCCTCATTTCTTCCCATTTCTCTTACCACACCGTAGTGGACCTTTTCCTTTCTTCTCTTTTTAAATGTTTTGTAGCTTCTACTTCTTCTTTGGCTTTTCCCATTATGAGTTCGCCATTTTCGTCCTCCACAGCAGTCTATTTTCCCAGTCACCTTCTCTGAGATCTCTATCTATGATAGCATTTCCTATGTATGTTTTTCATGTTGTAACAGGTTTTCCTCTTCGTTTTCTTTCCAGCGGGTCCCAGTTCAATATTTTTTTCGGCCATCTGTGCTCTGGCATTCTTTGTACATGTCCATACCAGTGGCGGCTTTTGGGGGTAGGCAGGATAGGCCGGGCCTACCCAATAATTTTAAGAGCTTTAAAATTGAAAAACATATATTTAAAAATTATGTTAAATGCATGTAAATAACTTTTAAATGTACTAAATCACTCAATACATTAGCGTCCGTTAAAACAACTAAGTTATTATATTACCACAGAAAGCATCGAATCGTATTCAGGCATTTTAAATATCATTAATAGGCCCGATAGGAACTGGCCGACCTAGCTCACATAAGATCCCCGTACAAAATCGTTTAAAGTTAAGCAGCTTGCCGGACAACGATTTATATTGTCGTGTTTATGCTTGCTGTTTAGGCACCAGACGATCGGGCCTACGATGACCATCGTTGTCACTTGTAACGTAATTATCGAATTGTAATATAAATTTTCTTTTAAATTATAATAAAAAATATGTAACATAATCTATAATTGTAACATATTTTTAAACAAACAACAAAATTGCAAACAAGTGCACGGTTGCCCAAATAAATTTAAAAAAATTCGTAAAATTCGAAGAAAAAAAATCACACTTGCGTGATTTCTATATCGCCTGGTTTGATTGTATGCAACTTATATATAATGTGAGATTGTTTTATAACTGATACATAAAAATGAGTTTTTATGATGCTTTACCAAGTTGCAGTAATAGTAATGTTGTTAGTGAGTGTTTGGACATGGACATTGTTGTTTCACTATTGGAATCGCCATTATCTAGAAGAACTGAAATTGATAGAAAAAAATTATTATGAATGAAAGGGCTACTCCAACATTGCGCATTGACCAAAAAGATGGGAAAAAGGTGCGTACTTTTAATTGCTCTTGGTATGATGTCTACAAATGGTTGTCTGGAAGTATTACGAAAAACAGACTATATTGTTGGCCGTGTTTGTTATTTTCTAATAAGAAATGTGTATAGAATTGTGAAGGATACTTTGATTTAAAAAATATGTCTGCCTCCTTAAAAAAACATTCCAGTTGCAAGGAACATTTAAGTAATTTCCTGTCCTTTAAGGATGTACAGAAGAGCACGTTTTCTGTTCGCGATTTGCTAGATGAAAAATCAAAAATCGCAAAAATTAGATACAACGCAGAAGTTAAAATGAACAGAGAAATCATTAAAAAATTAGTTAGGGGGGGGGGTCATGACTCCGTGACCCCTCCCTCTGGATCCGTCACTGATTACACATAGCTATGTAATTTGCTGGCTTGGCCTACCCAAAATTTTACCACACCAGCCGCCACTGGTCCATACCACTGCAGGGTTCTGTTTTTTAACTTTTTTTGTAATTGAGTATTCTATTTGCATATTGTTCTATATTTCCAACGTTCTTATTCTATCCACTCTGGTAATTTGTAGACATCTTCTCAAAAAGTCTAGTTCAAGTGTTCTTATTTTATTTCGTATTTATGTTGTCATTAGCTAATTTTCCGCTACATATAGAGCAGTATCTATTACTATGCTGGGAAGGATCTTTTTAGGTTAGAGTGTTATTCCATATCACTTCTTGGAGTGTTTTCGTACCTTCTTTCCCCTTGTTTTCTCTTTATTGGAGTATTAGGTCTTACACATATTTATCTTGAGTCCCCATATTCATATTCCTATTTTTCCTTTAATTACCTTATCATAAAATATACTCTAACTACTATCTTTATTTGCACCTCTGTTTTTCATATAGTCCTATATAGCCTTTGTGTTATATTCACCCATTTCTTTCTAACGTACATTTTTCCCATTGCTTCCCATAGTTGTTTCCTGGGCACGCTATCATATGCTTTTTCAACGTCTATAAAGGCCATATGTGTTTCAATATTTTTCTCTTTGTTATTTTTTATCATCTGTCTGAGAATAAATTATTATCTAGACACGATCTGGCTTTCTGGTCCATAATGGTCCATGTGTTGATCTATTTTTTCTTTTATTGCTGTGGAAAAGATAATTGGTATTGAAGAAATTACACTGATCCTTCTATTCGCTGTGAGCCGATGAGTAGAGGGGATATGACAGTTTTCACCAGCGCTGTTAGTGGCAGTTTTCTGCATTTAACTTGTAAATTTTCAATTAATGGCGAATATGGATTTTTCAAAATAAAAAGATATAGCAGCTGTTGTATTGATACATGTAAAAATACTGGGTATAACAGTGATTGTAAATTTTATTCATTTCCTGTTGCCAAGCATAAAACAGTTCAAAGAGAAAAGTGGATTATTGCTATCAATAAGAAAAAGTAAGTAAATAACCTATAATACAAACAACATAATATTTCTATGGTGTAAAATAAAAAAAAAATTGATTTTGTAGCGAGGATGGATCATTATGGACTCCAAAAAGTCATCATTTAATTTGCAGTGATCATTTTCTTGGAGGAAGAAAATCTGATGCAGAAATGAGCCCTAGTTATGTAGCTGAGGCCTGGATGCAGCTATTATATTTCGAAACATTGCGTACATGCCCAGCATCAACTAAATCTTTCCCCTTTTTTGGTGTAACTGGTTGATATGGGATATCATGTGATATAGACTTAAATCCAGTGTAATGTTTAATATCCATTTTGATAAAATTCAAACAAATTGATATCTAAGTACTAAGGCCTACGCACACAAAAAATAACGCTGAGCAAAAACAGTAAACAGAATGAAAAATGAAAACAAGAGGTGTAAACTGGATTTTGACAGATCCGATATCCGATGACACGAAATACGAAATTTTTTGTACGAATATATTTGATTGTCGTATCCGACATTTTTTGACATAATATATGTCATAATATATGTATCATGTGTCAGATTATTGGATGGATTAATATTTATTTCAATTAATTGTCAATAAATGTTAGCTGTTTTGTTTGATAATATAATATATATTATATTGAGCTACGTTCTCGTCGTTTTTGCCTCACATAGTGTAAAAGACCCAAAAGCAACACTTTATGTATTGCATTTATATAATAATTAGGTCTTTGTTCCATTTTAAATATATTTCAAATAGTAAACATAAACACTCCACAAAAGTAAGTAAGGTAAGGTAACCTTTAACCTTTAAATATTTTCACATAAACTTCGTCTTTTTCTCAATGGCCTCTTGCGTAAGTAGTCATCCAGTCGCAGGAACTTATATCTTACATATTATAATTATAATGAATAAAATAAAAAAGCGTAATTACTTTTATTATTCATTCTGTGTATTCGTTCAGTAATCATTTTACAATAATATTTCAGTTCATAATATGTGTATTTTGAGATAAATATCTATTTTTCTCGTTTTGTCATATTTCACTTACACCGGTTTTACAAGAAAAGTACAAGTTTCAAACCGCGAGAGAGCGCTACCGGCGAAACTCACAGCGAATAGTTATTTGGTGACATTTTGTCACCTTTTTCAAAAATAGATGACATATATAATAGATTCCACTCCTCTGGAATCTTCCCTCCTGCTTCGATTTTCTCTTGTTATGTCTTCATTTTTTTTTCTCGTATACTTTTCCTCTTTCCTTTACTATCACATACATCGAAATACACCCCGTGATAACTCCCAGCGGCTCTGCAAAGACTGTTGTGTATGCAAATGCCACTCTCAACAGACTCTTACTAGCTGCTCGGATGAGCTGCAAACTGTACGTTTTTGTCATATGAACCTACCCTTACTTTACTTGGTTACACTGATTTTACAGATAGTGCGATTAAGAATGAGCTTTAATATCGTTAATTGGAAGAATGGATAAAAAGAAGAATTTTATTAGCTGGCAACTGAAACGCGCGTGGCCATCACAACCGATCAAAAAAAGAAGAACACTTGACCTAAATCAAATGTCAGTCAAAATTTGGGTAATGTAAAAAATAGTTATTTTTGTTAAATGTTTATATTTTTGTGAAATTAATCTCCATATTGTTCATCTCTTCACTATGGATATATCTGAATCTACAGAATTAAATTTAAGTAAAAATAATACAACAAAATTTTCTCAAGAAAGAAATAGATTTCAATATTCAAATGAAAGTATTACAGACGAAAATTGTAGTTGTTGTGGGTTTAAAACAAGACCTTTATCATTGGAAGATATTAAATATCAACATAGTATAGTTAAATTGAAAAATGGTTACAGTGTCTACAATTATAAGAATAACAAAGAAGACACTCGGGCAATAAATAAGTCCCTCGATAACATGAGCAAAATAAAAAGTGTTACAAACGTACACGAGCTTAATGGAGTTAAAAAATTTCACAATGAATTTAATAAAAATGAAATACTGTATAAACCCATACAGAAATTAAGTGAAGATCTTAAATTTAGACATAAATCACACTCAAATACTTCAGCTTGTAATAAGAATATCAGTTCTTTTCCATCCAAATCAACTGGTACTGTACAGTGTAATAGTAGTTTTAAATGTACTCCAGCCATCAAACCTTCAAATACAACTAATTGTGACTATCACCAAAAAACTAATTCTTTTAAAGATTTGGATGATGTTGTTCATAAGGCTTGTGATAAACCCTCATACACAAAAACGTTTTTTAATGATCCATGTATACAGGAGAAACTTTTTCAAGAAAATCTTCGAGCTAAGTATCTACTAAGTAAATACTTTAACGAAGATGATGCCGATTTGTATCCTGAACCTCTTTTAAATAACGAGATAGAAACTGAAGCTTTGACCTTGATAAGAAATGTGTCTGAGATGCTTAATGAATATAAACATTTTACCAGCTCCACTGAACTCTTTCTTGGTAAACCGAAAAATTGTGTAACAAATAACAGTAAATTTAATTGTTTTCGTAATCCTTTTGGTTACAAAAATACTTACAAAGTAAATAAGACTTCCTCAAAGAACAAAATTAAAAACCGAGAAGCTTTGCCAAAAGTTAGTTTTCATAGTTCTTGTGATGGATATCACTTTATTGACACCAGATCTTTGTATGACGATAATCTACTTTTGTATAAAAATGATAGCAGGAATTTGGAGAAAAATATATCGGCAGAAGAATTTCAACATTTAATGCAAGAACGACATATGAAGAAAAGGTGCAGTTGTACATCTGCAGAAAGCAATTCAAATACTCTTCGGCATTCGGATATCACACTAGGTAGTGGTGATCAACAAGATACTAATTTCGATGAATATGAATATAAAAAATGGTTAAAATATAACAACTGGATCCAATACACCGATATGACTTTTACAGAGTCGAAAACCTCATGTTCTAATGAGATTGTCGACATTTCCCCATCTCAACGGTTTCTAGATGACTCTCTATACTTACATTCAAATAAAATATGGCCGCAAAAACGTAAAAATCGGTCTTTCTGTAACTTATATTCATTTCAATTTAATCAATTCATTCTTTATGAACATGTCGTTATATTTAATTTTGTTCACTATATTCTACATTTGTATTATATTAAAAGGGGGCGAAAGTTAACTCTTTATGATAGATTATTGCAAATTCTTTTTTTCATAATGTGTTTTTATGTTGTGGTTCTCATAGATCACATCGGTATTGGAAATTCAATTTCGAATATTAAATTTTTTAATAAAATTAAATAAAATAAATTTGTTTGACAATTCTTATTTTTTATTTCAAAATAATTCTAATATTTAAACGAAAATTACTATTTTTATTGGAAATAAGTCACAATTTAAGGTTAAAATAATTTTATTGACGTTTCAATTTCCACTTCTAAAATCGTTCTTTTAAACCATAGCTTATTTTTTCTTCTTTAGGTGCCGTTTCTAATGAAGGTTGGCAGTGGCTTCTGTAAATTCGTTTCTAACCTCTACTTGTCTTATTATTCGTTCTGTGCAGCTGACGGGAGGGGATATATGTCACGTTTAAAGCGCTCATATTGGCCAAATTTGTCATCACCGTAAGGTCCACTTGCCATTATGCTAATTTCAGTACTAAAAATATTATTTACTAGTGGATTTAATATGAAAAATGTGGGTTTGTGTTTGCAACTATCTTAACTTTACTGAGCATGTGGGCATAAGCTCTACCAATTTTGCATTGATAACCTAACAGTGAAGTTTGTTTTATGATTAGAGTAAACAAAACACACCGTTAAATAATGATGGCAAAAAATTATTAAAATTATGTGCAGTAGCTTTAATTGTAATAATGATGCTTAGGAAAAAAATTGTACACTTTTTAAAAAACCGTTTAGGCAAAGGAATATTAAATATGTTGGAATGAAGAATTATTAGTAGAAGAACCTTTGGCATATAAAAACTTTTTACAAATAAATAATAATTTGTTTAACAAATTGTTACTACCAGTTGAGAAAAATCCCACTTTTAGTTAATATTTCATCATTTTTAGTACAAAAAATTAGAATATTTTTTAATTTTTAGTACTAAATCGACGCGCGCATCTAATTTGTAGATAACACTTTTTTAATTTTAAATTCAGTAATGAATTTGGCACATTGATGAGCAGACCTAAAGTTTTTGTTACTTATAATTATACATTATAACTTTTCAAAACGATTATAAGTAATATTTGTTGCAACGCAAACTGCTACAGTAACAGTAAAAGTGTCTGCAAGGTCAGTTCATAGAATTTTAAAAATGCAGCGGAAAAAGCACACCTCAAAGTTTTCCAGGCATCATAACGAGCTAATTGTTAGCTCCCAGGCTTTCATGCCATGTAGTATATATATTATGCACAGGCTTTCATGCCATAGTTATAGCGTTCGATATCGTAGAGCTGAATCAAGTTTCTGGGCTGTTTTATTTAATGACAGGTAGCTCTTTTAGACAGCATACTCAATAAAAGTCATGTTTAATTGAAATAAAAATATGTTTGGAATAAATAAATATCAAACATAAAGTTATTATTAAAACACTAATAAAAATCAACTGCAAATCCTACATCTACGGTCTGGAAGCACGGGTCGGCGACCTACTGTTTATTACCTGCGAAAAATAAAATATAACGGTGTGTTAATACACTCGCAGCTAAGAAAGCATAGCACGGATTAGCGGAATAGATATGGAACGGGCCGATTAACATTCGGTCTTGCGAGAAGCGAAAAGCGACTAATCAATACTTAGCCACGGGAAAGAATAGGTATGTCTCAGATAAATACTCCAAGACCGGATATGTAACTTCCACTAGATCAACACTCTAACAGAAGCGGTTGACCTTCAGTTAATATCTTAGGCCCTAGGGCCAGTGGAGTTATTATTAGATCAACACTCTGACGGAACTCTGGACGGTTGGCCTCCAGTCAACATCCAAAGACCCGGTAGAGTTCCCACTAGATCAGCACTTTAGCAAAACTCACCTTTCTCTTGTGACGTACGCTGTTTTATACGGTCGAAGACGATGCACGTCGTTACATATTCTGGATTTTACTTCTTGCTCTGAGCCTTAAGTCGTAGGTATCTAGTATTTTGAGACCCCAAAATTGACACTCTCAGGAAAATTCAGCTTTTTCGTATGATTTTTAGAAGTTCAATGGTATTTGCGTCTCTGACGACTGTATTTTTTATGAATATACTTTAAGCATTAAGTACGATTATACTGGAAAAAGAGGTATTTCATAAATTAAATTTATTATTTTTATTAACTTTACTACTTAGAAATATCTTAAAGCAACACACAGAAAATTAAGAAGTTAAATAAAGAAATTATTATTTTTATTGTAGAAGGTGTTGCCTACTATCTGGATATCGCTCATTATAGCCTCTTGCTGCAAGTAAATAATTATATATTACATTTATCTAAAATCTATAACATATCTACCAGTCTTCCCATTCAAAATTTATTGTTGACTATTGTGAAATAATTAAAATTTAAGAAAATGTCAAAACGATTTAATTTAAAACTGAATTGTAAATTTGTGACACATACCTTCATAGCAACCGTAATTTTAATGCTATTTGCTCCGTGCGTGACTGACGCGACACCTACCGCCTTCGTCTGACTGTTTTGGACCTCCCAATTTGAGGTTAAACACATGATAAGTACATACGAAATTGACAATTACTAATAAGTTTGTTAATTATATTTTTTCAGTTTATATATAAAATGGATGTAGTTTTAAGAACTGGGTTTCTAAAAGTTTATCATAATTTATCTTTTCAACCCCAAACGGAAAGGAAAGGGAGAAATCTAGTACTGGCAAATCACGTTTGTCGTGTGGAAGAGCACACGACAAAAAAAAATAGAAAATGCCATACCTATTTAGAGCAAGTTGGTACTTAATCTTATGTATTTTATTGCCAGTACAGAAAAAATAGTAGGAATATAATTGGGACTTTATTTTCAGATATTTTATTGCCGGCGAAATGAGCACTACAAATTCCATCATTAGATTTTGGAGTCCAATCTGTTCAGAAAATAACTGTTTGATATATACACCTATTATAATTGTCACAAAAACGAGGTTAGGTGATATTTACTTTTTCATATTAACAGCATGAATCAATTTTCTTCTTTTCTCTAATTTATACGTAAGCTTTGAAAACTTATAAAAACTACACTCACCATTTGTGCTATTATTAATACAATTAAATACGAAACATTTATCTGCAACCATTTTTGATCAAATTTATGCGTAAAAAGATAGATTCCATTTTGTCATATTTCACGGTACCCCTACCATAGTCACGCACGGAGCAAATAGGAACTCATTTAGAACACCTTGATGATGGCATGATACAAATATATTTGTATATGGATCTCCTGCCCAAATGGACATTTTTGACACATACCTAATTTCAGCTAATACAAGTTACATTTCCAATTTTTCTACATTGTTTCAAAAAATATATTTAAATATTGAAAAACCGCAGAATTTTTGAAAAACTGCTTTAGAGCACTTCGCATACTTTTGATAATACATCAAATATTAGCTATATTAAAACAAAAGTAATATATTATATATTTATTAGCAATTTTAAAAACAAAAAGTAAAATAAACAATCAAAAACAAATAAAGCACATGAATAAGAATAACCAAATAGTGTAAAAACTCATTGTAAGTCAATTTAAAACATTTATGGTTGATTAAATAGATATTTCTTCTTAGATTTGCATGATAAACTTGTTCCAATCGACGAGGAATTATGTCATTTATTTTTTGTAACGAATCGAGGTATGTTAGGTGTGGGGCTAGGAAACCAGGTGTGTTAAGTATCCTATTGACTTTGTTGTTAGCAGTATTGTTATTAAAGATAGCCATTCTGAGTTTTTTATGGTTTTTATTCCGGCTTTGGTAACTCTTTGAATATATTTTTATGACGATAGTAACTTTATATTTTTTGTTAAATTGAATGAAAAGCAGCAAACTTCTGGTATACATCTTTAACCACTTGTAGATATCTTCTACTGTATTGTATACAAACTTGTCAGTAAAAACAAAATGGAATAATTGTAGTTCAATCTCTGAATTTTTAAGCAATTGTCCTAAAAATAAATTTTTTATATAATAATATCGTTACTTTGCGTAAGACAGCAAGTAATCTCAACATAGCACGTCCGAATAGCTGATAGGAAATATTCGTGCACATACACAGCATATATAAGAGTAATATCTAGGTAACCAAATACGTACTCGCGAAACAACTGAACATATTACATAGCGTAGTAGCTATGCCATTACTAAAGCAAAGCTATTGATGAAGGTTCCATAAACCTTTTGATTCAGACAATCACAGACGGTAATAATAAAAAAGTTAAAAAAAACTTAGCAAGTAGTACTGGAGAGGATGAACAAACAAAAAAGTCGTACCGACTATTATAATGAGAAAATTACAATTTCTGGGATACATTACACGCGGACATAAATACCAACTGTTACAAGTGAATATGTAGGAAAAAATTTAAGGTATGTGCAGCATAGGAAGAAAAATAATGTCGTGGTTAAGAAACCTTAGTGAATGATTCGCTTGCAGTTCTATTTAAGTGTTCCGAGCAGCAGCCTCCAGTGTCAGAATTGCCATTATGATAGCCAAACCTTCGTGGCGGAGATGACACACAAAGAAGAAGTAAGCTTAAAAAGTGCTCTCCTAGTAACTTAGTAAAAAGTACCAAAACTCAAACGGAAACCAAAGATGGCTTATGAGACTAATTACACTATAATTATAAGCACTTGATTGTTTAACTCGTTTTAGGTATGGGTATAAAAGTAAACTGGAGCCAGTCGCTTAAGAATATTATCTAATTTAAGAATATTATACGTAAAACTGCCAACAACCCAAGGCTGCCATGACCTAATAATTTAAACTTATTAACATACAATATTTTTAACCGTGAATTAAGATAATTTGAATATGCATATTGCATGCTTTATCTGTGAAAAGATAATTTCTATCGGCTACTTTTCCTGATCTCATATCACTGATGGTATATCCACTCAGTTATCGTCAAATAAATATTGTATATTTATGTTTTAACTATATTACTTCTATGTGGTCAGAGTCTTCGGTAATAGTAATAATTATCCTTAGTTAAAATACCTAACTAGTGCCTTTTCTTTCTACCTCATATTATCTATAGTTCTTTAAGATCTTGACCCTATTTTTCAATATAGCTTGCCTTTGCTATTTTTATAAATATTCTGATCTTTTCTTGGATTTTCTTATAGCTAACAATATCATTAATCTTTTTTTATATATAATTAAGATTTCTTCTTTTGTGTATCAGTTTTCCTACACTTCACATATTGCGTTTTTAAAAGATTGCCAAGTATATTCTGTTTATTTAAATTTTTCCAATTTTATAGTTCCCTTAATTTTAATATTCAACATCCCCAATACTTAAAGAGCATCTTAAAATAGATAGATCACTTCCACAGAACACAAAGAGAAATATGGAAAATGATCAGTGGACAAGGTAAAGAGATAAACGAACTAACAAAAACAAGACACATTTAGAAGGAAACATGGGCAGATTGCTTTGGATTCATATTGGCTAAAGGTGACAATAATGAACTACCAACACCAGAAGTGATGAAAAACGAAGAAATAATAGAAAGAAAGCTAAAGTAAGAATTAGGAAAATTAAAAAGTGGAAAATTACCAGAATGGTGACGAACCAACTCCTAAGTACACAAGATCTGCTCTCAGCAAACAACTATAAAAACTTCTATACCACAAGAATAGAGGACAAGCATCCCATGAACTAGAGATGTTTGGGATTCAAAAAGGGAGACAAATCAGACTTGAAGAACTACAGATGAATTATCCTATTAAACACAACACTAAAATTAACAACTAAAGTAATAACAAATCTACCATCTGACCATAGATGAAGTAATAAAATAAAAAGAAAAACGAATATGGGAGCTACTGATAGCTGGGAGTTGGGATAACCGTTTTGCTTGCTTTTTTGTGAAATGTTTTTCCAGTAGTCTAGTACTTTTCCAAAGTACATATTGCATGGCACACGAAATTAAAACTGGTGTAATTTCAAAACTATAATATGTTTTATGAATATAATGCGTCTGTGGTTGCATTTATTTAATATTTTTAATATTTAATTTATTTAATTTATTGCTTGTTACATTTATAAAACTACTGGGATGAGGCTGTTAATGCAACTGTCAAATTTGGATATTTGATTTGTATATTGATTTATCCTGAAAAGGTATGTATCTTATGTCTAAATTATAAAAAATGATAAAACTTACATGTATAAGATCGGGCGTAAACGTTTTGAGCACCCAAACTCTATTTATATTGTTATATTTTGGTGAATTGTACTAATCAGTATAAAACAATTATCTGTGCGAAAATGAAGATATTGCAACAAATTTTTCACTCATGTATTAGCCAATAAGTTTGAAACTAGTTATCTTGAGGTTTCTTGACCTCTGAAAGCAAATGATATCAAGATCATTAAAGCATTTAGTAGCTAAAAACTCACAGGCTTTCGATTTTTCTTTTATTTTGTTCAATTTAAATCTAATAAGTGAACATAATGATAGAGATTATTATGAGAGAAGGAATTCTCAACTTAAGTCTGAGTGATAACGTTTGGAATTACACAAACGACTAGTAAACAAAAACATAACCGACTTAAAATGTTATACATAAACATCAATATACAGTGTGTTCCAACGAACATTTGACTTCTCCCCCTAGAAACTTAGAAACCATGATTTAAAAAAACATGAAGTCTCCAACCAATACAAACGTCAATTTGTATTGGGAAAGGGGCGAATTTTTATTCAAAATTCATGCCCTCAAATGTAACCCCCTACTGCCCCGCATCAACTCCCAGTTTTTTTAAATACCAAGTTGGTCTGTGTCGTTTTAACTGACAAGAACCACGTGTTAAAAACCGAGCAGGGAGACATGTAGCTCCTCAAGTATTAAATTTTATCTTATCATATAATTTAATTTTGGAATGATGTTAACCCATATATGGATGTCATAGCCACAAATTCATTGTTAGCTTCAACTAAATAAGGCACTAAAGATGATCTGATTAGATCGAAAACGTTATGCTACTGTATAAATTTTGACGACACTTGTAAAAGTTTTAACTATATGTTTTTTATACCTAAATACAATTGTGAAGTGTTTTAACCTCTGTATGTAATTTTTTCTCTATACGACACTTTATTTTTTTTATTTTACGTAATAACTTTGAAGGTCATTTTGGATTTAACTAATTTATTGGTTGAATATCAGTAATAACAAAAAAAATATAAAATTTTACCAATTTTACTAATGTGGCCCAGTATGTCAAACAGGATTAATTTTGCTAGAGAAACTGTTGTTTCGATTACAAAAGTGTACCACTCATTAATCCAATTTTGCTTTAGACTTTTCTTACGTGTAGCTGTTAGATCGCTTACCTATATCTAGCTAAGTTACTTCTGATCCCTTTTAGATCTTTCGCAAAAAAATCTGCGTTGACGTTACAGGAAATAACAAAGTATCCGTTTATCCAAAATTATGTTCCTCCAGCAGCATTAGTTGGTTTCATAAAATTTTAGCGACTTTAAGACTATTTTTATATAAATGTTAACGTGATTTTTTTAAAGCTAATAATGCAGAACTTGAATCTCACTTAATTACAAGTTGGTGGTTAGAATTTCTTTTAACAGTCCATTGTAGAGCTTGAAAAAGAGTTAATGAAGCATCGTGTATTTAACTTATGCATCAGGCAGTCTTGGTGATTCGAAACATATATGTACAGTACAACTGACTCCCATTCTTAATTTTTAACCATCCATGAAAATTCTGCATGCATTATCAAGCTTGGCTCTCTGATGCTGAAAATCATTTGAATTCTCATTGTCAAAATTTGGGAAACAAACATTGATTTCGCATAGGAAATATTTGATTACTGTTTAAAAGGGAATAAGCCATAACTAAAGGTTAAAGTAAGTTTACTGACTTTTCAATTTTCACTTCGGAAATCGTTCTCAAAATAAAAACATTAGTAAATTAAACAAATTTTGTTTTTTTGTTACTTGGTAAAAAATTCTTCTACTAATTTAATTTTATCTGACTCATTTATATTGACAATATTGTTGAATTGCGTTCTTGGGACGACTTTACTTGTAAGATAGTTCATTCGATTACATGAAATCAACTTTAACTTGAGAATATCCGTCAGAAAAAATCATAGCATGTAATTCGTCTTTAAAAAGATAAACACATGCCATGATGACAGTAAAATTCTCCTGTTAGAGATTTCATAGTAAATCATGAGGAAAAGCCAGGAAAACCAGTAAGTATTTGGTCTTATATTTAGTCTACTCTCAATAAACACCAAATTCCTTATTTGGAGTTACTAATACTGGTATTTTCCTTTTAAAAACTTCCTGTTTTAATATGGGTAACTCGATCTTATTACATTCTGCCGAGAAATTTGCGACACAATTGGTCTCATTTCGCATAATTAGAGCCGCTTCTTTTTTGGAGATATTTAAATTTCTTAATTCACCTTAAGAGACTTAATTCACCTGGATTGTTTAGGTGTCAATAAACGTTAGGATAATATGCTATTACTAGAATAGTAGAATTTTTGTTATGTCACCATTTGTCGACTAGATTAGAAATAGAGATGTCACATATTTTTGAAGTAGTTTAGGTTGGTTGTAAGATTGGCATTAAGAAATAAATTTTTCAACTAAAAAGTCGTCTTAAGTATAAGTAAGGTTCTATAGATTCAGATGAAACATTCTCTATAGGTGTAGATTTGAGCTCACCTAAAACTAACCACAGAGTCTTTTACTTAATACGGTCTAGTTTTTTAAGACGACTATTTGTGGGTGATCCATATAGACAGCTTGAATAAATGAGTACTTTAATGTTGTGTATTAAATAGTAACTTTTATAGTTAAATTTACTGCTATTTAAATGTAATATTTTGTCATCTTATTTTTTACGTTGTCAAAAAATTACAAATAAACAATGACTGCTTTGGTTTGGTTTTATTATTCAACAATTATGTGTAGCATTGGTTTTAATTTTATGTTGTAGGTACATATTTAAATTTATTGAAAATATGATAACTAGAATAAACAAACTTATTGCTCTTGATCCAAATCCAGATGAGTCTAGTGATGAGTCTACTTCCAAAGCTAAGGAAGAAATTAAATTAATTAACATTATAAAAAATATTTCCTTTAATGAAACCGTATTTATAAAACATCTCCTCTAAACATTTATTAAAGCCCTAAAACATAGGCTCAAAGTAAATGAAGAATCAAAATGACCAAAAATAACAATAAAACAATTAATACATATCGTAAATCGTTAAAAGTATTACGTATGAGTGATGAGTAAATATAATTGTTTTGCAGTAAATTAGATGGACTGATACTGTCAATTATTGAAAACAGATAATATTCTATATTCTATAACTCATAATATTCTATATTTGTGATGCTTTACGGACACATGGCAGGCACTTGCTTTATAGTAGATAAAAAATTAAAACACCTTAAAAGAGACTTTTGGACGATAAACCCCATAATGTTTATTCTGAAACTGACAAGAACATTTTTTTTAATGATTTCGTCTTAAATATACATCTAAATAATAATATCACTAGTTTAATTAACTGAATTACTTAGATACAAAGTGATTTATTCAATGGTTTAGTACTCAGCGGCGGCTCGTGGCCTAAAAAAGTGGTGAGGATGAGGAAAGCTTGCCGGAGCCAAAAGGAGTTTTGGTACCTACTTCGCGCCCAAATCTCATTAAAAATTGGTAAAAAAAAATATATAGAGTTTAGGGCCCTAATACCTTGAAAACAGTTTTTTAGGGCACTTATACTAGATACGATTAGTTCTGCTTGCTTGGGGTATTTTAGTTCTGAACCTTGACATTTCATTGAGGGTTTTTTGGCGATTAAAACACCACGCCTTCAAAAACGGGTTGGTGAGTTTCGATTCAGCCGCCCACTCTGAGTCAGATGCTGATTGCAGCCGACCACTCTGAGTCAGACGCAGATGTTTAAAATACTGGTAGGTCGACCATGTAAAAGAACATCCCTTTTATCTTCATTTCTCCAATGCCTAAACGGAGTCTCTAATATATTACACACCAAGTCATTAATTTAGCCACCATTTAATATAGTCTTCTGCAGGTCATCATGCAGGGTAGAGTCGATGGCAAAAAGGGAATAGGTAGAAAGAGGAAATCATGGCTGCAAAATATTCGAGACTGGACAAACATGACTGTAGACGAATTATTCCACGTTGCAAAAGACAGAGAAACTTTTAGAAATGTGATCGCTAACCTTCGTTAATGGAGACGGCATAGGAAGAAGAAGAAGAAGACGTCATGAACTGGATTCATGTCTGTCTAAAATTATTTTTGTCCTCACGAAATCCACAAGAACACTTTATATCCAAATCAGAGAAATGTATTTATAAAGTGCACTAAACAAATAAAATTAATACTGTGAATAAACTAAACTAATAAATACTATACTATACATTATACTATATAAAAAATATCTATATAATAGACTAAATTTCAAAATATTGTAGCTGAGAGAAATTTCCGAAAAATAGGAATACCAAATACACATCCAACAGTGGGTGAAGACAAATAATATATTTTTAGATGGAACTGCATTCACCAGTTTTCTCAGCTATCACTAAGGATAGGCTAACGTCACGTTGCCATGGCAACCGTGAACGCTTATGTAGATGGATTTCGCATTTCAAAAATGATATTCACCCATGGTACATCACCTATTCCTGAATCCTACACGGCTAGTGACACAGGTCAGGACTTGACCGTCAAGTACGTACCGCTAATAAAGCTAGTTGTGTTTTTTAATTTTTAGATTAATTAAAAGAGAAAATAAATAATTGATTGCAGAATTTAGATATAATAATGTTGCTTTCATTTTTTATTTATTTGTCTCAATTTAATTATATTTTTTTGGTGAACCTCACCTTCACCTACTTCACATGGCCGGCCGCCGTTGTTAGTACTAATAAATAATTAAGCGTATTTAAAAGCATTTTACGGCTATATGCTATGTGGTATATGTGTGTATATGTGTAGAGGAAACGGATGGCCTTAGACATAGTCTATTAGCCACAGGATTCATTTTTATTCATACACATATAGGTACATATTAGGTGCTTATAAGGTTAAATATCGATTTTAGCCTCTTTAACGTAATTTAATATTGCATCTAAAACGCGTTTATTATGGTTTGATAACAGGGAACCAATGTTGAGAGGGAGAGGGTTGTTGTATTCTATTAGAGAATTATATAGTCTAGATGCTACGTGATATAGAATTATTATATTTTAAAAATATTTTGTAATCCTCCTCCTTATAAGCCTATACCGGTTTACTGGGTAGCTTTTTTATGAAGCTCTACCAGAACTGACAGGTTAGTTCTATGTTCTGTCCAGGACACGCGTAGAATTCTTCTATAGACCCACATTTCGATCTTTTTCCTATGGATTTTTTGAGAGTTGATGTTTCAACTGCGTATGTAGCAATGGTAAAAATAAGGGCATTGACCAATCTGAGCTTAGTATTTTTCATAATTGTTCCATATTTTAATCAGTTTAGCTGTTGCGTTTCGGGCCATTGCTAGTCTACGCTTTATTTCTGAGGAGCAATCGCCATGGTTGACTATCAGGGAGTCCAAATATATAAATATGTCTACCACTTCGAAATTTGCTACTTGGTGTATATGCAGTAGATTATTATTTGCACTGTCTGCGATTATTGTTTGTTTTTCCGGAGTTGATCTAAAGTCCGAATTCTTTGATTATTCGGCTTAGCCGTTCAGTAATGGTAATCATTTTGACTTCACTCGCTGCTAGTATAAGTGTATCATCTGCGTACCGCAAGCTGATGATTTTTCCGCCTCCTAAAGTGATTTTTCCATCTAATTCATCTAGTACTTTTCTCATTATATATTCAGAATATATGTTGTACAATAATGGTTATAGTATGCAGCCCTGTCTAGTTTCTTTCTTTGTTTGAAAGCATCTGAATATATTCCTTGTATTCTAACTTTGGCTGAGTTTTTATGATACAAATTTCTTTGATTCTGTGATTGGAGCACACGGTTAGTGATCCTTTTTTATAGATAGGGATTAAGGTTGATTCGCGCCACTCATCAGGTCATTCACCTGTGATCCATATTATGTAGCAGATATCCAGTATTACATCTACGCCAATCTCGCCCATTGTTTTTAGAGTTTTTAGAGTTCTCATCCATTGTTTTTAATGTGATTAAAGCCACTTCAAATAAAGGGAAAGTCAATTAATCATGTATTGATAAACACATTCTTGGATGCGCTTGGGCTAGCTTCTGATAAGGTGGTCAATGTGTTTCTAACGTATTTTGCTACATACTCTAATTCAATCTTCCCGAAGTGGTATCAAAATTTGAGACGGATGTTCTAAATGGATGCTGGGGCTCTCCAGCCCAATATCAGCATACGTGTTCCATTAGGAATAAATCTGAATCTCGAGGGTCAGGGCGAAATATTGACTTCAATCTGTCCAAAAAAGACCATGCTGACTTTGGTAATATGTGGTTTTGCGTTATCTTGTTGAAGCGTCTAAAATAGCGTATGAGAGAAGGTTCCACAGTTTCTTTTACCGAACGCTGAGCTGTTATGTTTTCTCTGACAAAGATTGTATCTTCAACCACAACTGATGGTATACCACATCGTAATTCCATCCATTAGATACACGTGTAGTCCATTGAAAAGTTAGATTTAGGTTGAATTTTTTAGAGGGTGTTTAGTGTAAGCTTAAGTTTGAGGTTGTGTGCTTATCCACCAGCTGCCATCTTGGAAAAAAAGTGCACAGGGTTTTCGCGCAGTATCTTGTAAACTAGCAATCCTACAGAAAATGTTATCAGATATTATTTGAAACAAATTAAATAGTCTACTACTTTATTTCTATTACTTTTTATAGCCCAACTACTTTTTTTGGCGTTATAACTTTTTTTCTGGTTATTTTACAATAAAATGACATAAGAGCAACAATATAGACAGTTTTTTATTGAATAATCTCCACTACAAATGTATGTGATATAATAAGCTTACCTGAAAAAAGTTTAATAAGATGTACCAACATTATAGCAAGGTTTTCATGGTTAAAAACAGAAAAAAACAATTTTGATAGATCTTCTGAAAACTGCTCTATCAGATGTTGCTATTTGGTGTCGACCAAGCTGAATTAGATGCACATACAGTCATTGTCCGTTTTACGCTTGCTTCATTCCAATTCTATGATTCTGTGGCTGTCGTAGCCGAGAACATTGACATTGTTGTCTTGCTTACGGCATTAGGACTGCAGCAGTCCAGTGTGTATTTTTCAATCTTCAAAACGGTGCAAATCGGATCAATTATATGATCCTTTAAGTTCTATATATGTCGATTTTATTGCAGAGAATTGGCTATTTTTCCATACTTTTGTAGGATAAATCAGTAGCTTACAAGATCGGAAAACTTAAATTTATTGCTTCTTCTCTTCTTCTTCTTGTGCCACTCCTATCGGGGATTGAAAATCATCAATGCTATCCTGACCTTGTTTACAGCTGACCTAAAGAGTTCATTAGTGGTACAGCCACACCACTCTCTCAAACTACGCAGCCATGACATTCTTCTACGACCTGGATTCCGTTTTCCTTCTATTTTTCCTTGCATTATATTTTGAAGTAATGCGTATTTATGTCCTCTCATCACTTGACCCAAATATTCTAGTTTTCTTCATTTGATCGTTGGCAAAATTTCTGGGTCTTTTCCTATCCTTCACATTACTTCAAAATTTGTAACTCTTTCAACCCAACTTATCTTCAGCATTCGACGGTAGCACCACATCTCGAAACTTTCAATATTTTATATGTTGTTCTGTTTGAGAGTCCAGGCCTCTACACCGTATAATAGCGTGTTAAATACATAGCCTCTTACCATTCTTAATCGGAGAGGGATGCTTATATCTCTGTTGCAGAAGAATTTTCTCATATTTATGAAAGTGGCCCTGGCAATTTCGATACGTCTTTTCATTTCATTGTTTTGGTCTCCAGTTTCGTTTATTGCAGTACCCAAGTATTTGTAACTTGATACTTTTTCAATTTGAATACCGTTTATACTAATATGTGTTGGTTGTGTCATGTTCTTACTGAAGACCATATACTTAGTTTTTTTTGATATTGATACTTATGCCATAATTCTTGCAGGCAATATTTATATTTGTAAGTAATCGTTGTAATTCTTCTACTGTTCTTGCAACTCGTACAGTGTCGTCTGCATATCTAATATTATTTACAACCTCTCCATTGATTATGATTCCTTCGTTTGCTTGCAAAAGGGTTTCCTGGCAGATGCTTTCACTATCATCATAAGTGGCTCAACAATCCGTTGTGGATCTTGGCCTGCTCACAAAGAACTCGCCACTCCTGTCGATTCCTGGCAACTTCCCTCCATCTTCTAACCCCTAGAATCTGTAGGTCTTCTTCCACATCATCAATCCATCTCATTCGTGGTCGTCCTCTGCTTCTTGTGCCCTCTGGTTTTGAAAATGTTAATCTCTTCGTGTATTCGTGATCTGACATCCTAGCAATGTGTCCAGCCCATCTAAGTCTCTGCACTTTAACGAATTTCACAATATCTGGATCGGTGTATAACTGATACAGTTCAAAGTTGTATATTCGACGCCATAGCCCATTTTCATTTACGGCCCTAAAAATCTTTCTAAGAATTTTTCTCTCAAAAATATCAAGGAGTCTTTTATCATTTTGAGATAAGATCCACGTTTCAGCCCCATATATCAAAACTGGTCTTATTAAGGTCCTGTATATATTAAGCTTTAGTGCACGTTTTATATTTTTATTTTTTAAATGTCTGTGGATATACTTTGAACAGTTCTGTTTGCTATTGCTATGCGTCTTTTTATTTCGTCGCTTGTCGTGTTTGTTGCGTTTACTAGCGATCCAAGATTCTTTGACTTGCTCAAAGGTATGGTGGTTAATTTAAATTCTTTGTTGGATATTTCGAGGGTTTTTAGAAACCAACATATATTTGGTTTTTTCCTCGTTTACCACAAGTCCTAATTCACTTGCTGCGTCCGCAAGCCTTGTAAAACACTGCACCATGTCTCTCATACTTCTGCACACTATAACTATATCGTCAGCGAATGCGAGAATTTGCGTCGATCTATTAAAAATAGTTCCATTCATTCTAATATTTAATTGTCTGATTGCCTTTTCCAAGGCAATTTTAAAGCATGAGCTTACGTTTTGCATTGTTAGATGGGTCAACTTAACTAACTTAGGTGGGATCCCAAAGTCTATCATTGCATTATATAATGCAGTTCTTTTCACACTGTCATAGGCTGCTTTGAAGTCAATGAAGAGATGATGTGTTTCTATGTTATATTCTAGTGACTTTTCTAGAATCTGCCTATGTGCTTGAATTTGATGTGTAGTTGACTTTCCAGCAGATGCTTTCATTATAAACATTAAATAGCAGCGGTAACAAAATGCATCCCTGTCTTACTCCTTTATGTATTTCTATTGCTTGTAATATCTTATATGTAATTTATTGCTGGACAGCAATTAATACAAACGATCCACTAAGACAGCGACCAAAAATAAAGTTAACTTGTTATCGCTTCCTCCAACACAAGATGCCACAATAACCCAGTTTATTAAAATGTTCAGTCGTAGCTCGGCAAACACTGCGATCCTGAAAATTCGGGCTGGAAAAAGAATGAACAAATTTTGATACCAATTCAAACTTTTAGAACTCCAGGATCCCCCGAACTTCTGAAATTAAGTTTCTGCAGCTGCAAGAGAAACCATGTGTGGTTGCCGAAAAGCAGGCCTTAAATTCTGGGCAGTGTGCATCAATTATTCTGGTGAAACCTACAGTGTAACATCATGGAAACCTCTGATACTAAATTAGATCCTGGACCATCAAAGAAAATAAAAAAAACAATAGAAGAAAACAACTTTTTAAATATATAACTATGCTCAATATTATCTTGCCTGGAAAGGTCCTTCGATTATGCCTAATGGCGATACTACGTAAAAAACGTGCCTTCGGACTCTACCTCATAAGTTGTCGAAAAAAGGTTCGAGAATAAATTAATACTAACATAGGAATGTTAACAAAATTCTTATGAGTATTTAAGAACCTGGTCAATTTTGGCGCATTGTAAAATCAATAAAAATTACACAAATTATATAAATTTGTAGTAATAATTATATTTTTTATTTAACGATAAATTACAATGGAAATAAAGTTGAAGACAATTTTATTTCTACAAATAATGCTTAATCAAATTTTCTGTTGAATTGATAGTTTACGAGACACAGCGCGAAAACCCTTTGCACCCTTTTTCTAAGATGGTGAGTATTCAAGAACCCAGTCACTTCAGAGCGCTATAAAACCCAGAAATATTAATGAAATTAAACAAATTTGTAGTGAAAATTATTCAATGAAAAACCCTCTTTAATATTGTTTTTACGTCATTTTGTTGTAAAAGACCAGAAAAAAAGTTATAAGCAAAAGAGAAAATTTGTACAAGAAGTTTTGGTTATTTTGCTTATAAATTTTTTATTTTTTATTGTACGAAAAAAATTAATTTGTAGGGTTGTTAGTTTACGAAATAGAGCCCAAAAACCATTTGCACCCCTTTTTCAAGATGGCGGTAGGGGGACAAGGAGGTCGGGAGGAACTTAAGCTCATATATACCCTCCCAAAACATCAACAATACAATTGTGTTCTCTCAAAAATGCACGCTAAGGCCTCCTAAATATGTAACACTTCAATGAACTGAGTTCGATAAAAAAACTGTGGATTTCGTCTATTACCCAAACTCATTTTATTTTAGGTCTAAGGCATAAGATACGATCTCAAACAACTAAGAGATGATGACGTAAAGCAAGAAGTACGGGAATATCTGAAGAACAACATATCTAAGTCAGAAGTAGTTAATGATGTTGACACCGAAATAAACCACTTAGAAAACATTGGGAAGGAAATATTAGACCAATACCTGCGACCGAAAAAGGCAGAAAAGAAAAAACCATGGATGACCGACGGTATATTACAGATGATGGACAGAAGAAGAGAATCCAAGCGGAAAGACTACGTTGCATATCAATTTCTAGACAAAGAGATAAGAAAGCTGTCAGAGAAGCTAAAAATAAAAATCTGGAAAAACAGTGTGAAGAAATCAAGAGATTGGAACGTAAACATGATTCGTTAAACCTCCACAAAAAGATCAAAGAAGCAGCAGGCATCTATAAATCAAAAAACCCTGAACCCTTAACAGACGCTCAAGGAAATCCAATAGTTGATATTTAAGAAACAAAAACAACATGGATGAACTATGTGACAACAACATTTGAAGACGATAGGAATGTCACCATCACACAAAATAAAAATGACGATACCGGACCACCTATTCTCGAAGCGGAAGTAGAAGCTGCTATAAACAACATTAGGAAGGGAAAAGCCGCAGGACCAGACGAGTTCTACTCAGAATTTTTGAAAATTATGGATAAAGTCGAAGTTAAAAGACTTACCTTGATCTTCAACAATATATACCAAAGTGGAAAAATACCCCAACAGTGGCTAAGATCGACTTTTATAAAAATCCCTAAAAAACCCAATGCCAAAAAATGTGAATATTATCGAATAATAAGCCTTATGAGCCATCTCCTGAAAACTTTTCTAATAATTATACATAAAAGAATATGTAAAAAGTGTGAAGAACACATGACAAACACACAATTCGGCTTCAGGGATGCATTGGGTACTCGAGAGGCACTTTTCGCAATACAAGTTCTCTTTCAAAGATGTAGAGACGTGAATTGTGATATATATGTATGTTTTGTTGATTACAAGAAAGCGTTCGATAGAATAAAACGTGACGAACTGATGAAAATATTAAATTTAATTGGTCTAGACAGCAAAGATCGCCGTATACTACACAATATCTATTACGAACAAACTGCAGCTGCTAGAGTTGAAGATAAGTTAACAGACGACAGAAAGATAAAAAGAGGTGTGCGACAGGGATGTATATTGTCCCCATTACTGTTCAATGCATATTCAGAGCACATTATGAACCTAGCGCTAACGGACATAGACGAGGGAATACTTATAAACGGAGAACGATTGAACAACATAAGATTCGCTGATGATACTGTCATTTTTGCAGACAGTCTTAAAGGTCTGCAGACACTTGTCTCCAGGGTGGCAGAAGTAAGTAGCAGGTTTGGGCTTGATTTTAACATCATGAAAACCAAATACATAGTTATAAGCAAAAATAGGATACCACCTGGTCAATTACTAGTTAACCAACAACCTATAACACAAATCACCAACTTTTGTTATCTGGGTGCAAACTTAAATGAACAGTGGGACCAATCGACGGAAATGAAGATAAGGATCGAGAAGGCAAGATCAGCTTTCGTCAAAATGAAAAAATCTTTAACAGCCACGATATAAAATTGACAATAAAAGTTCGTTTACTAAACTGCTACGTATTCTCCGTTCTTTTATATGGCGTGGAGTCATGGACCCTAACTGAAGCATCACTGAGGAGACTTGAAGCATTTGAGATGTGGTGCTATAGACGCATGTTGAGGATTTCCTGGATAGACAGAGTTACCAACGAAGAAGTACTACATAGAATGGGTAAAGAGCGCGAACTAGTCATAACCATAAAACGTCGCAAACCATAATACCTGGGCCATATAATGCGCAATGAACAACGATACAACCTACTTCGGATCATACTTCAAGGTAAAGTGCATGGGAAAAGAGGTCCAGGACGAACAAGAATATCCTGGCTGCATAACCTGCGAAAATGGTTTAACTTAACCACTACCGGACTTTTCAGGGCAGCGGTCAACAAAGTCAGAATAGCCATGTTAGGGTCCAACATCCGCAACGGATAGGCACCATCAGAAGAAGAAGGCATGTTTTCCCTGTATCATTTAGAATGATGACGTCGATATTCAGGGGTAATAATTATTACCCAGTGTGGCCGAATTGAAATAAGGTAAAAACTGCGAATTCACCAATAAATTGTTTGTATTCCAATTAGTCTCCTATGTTTTGTAAACCATTCATTTGCAGTAGAGTGGTAGTGGAAAAGCGGTCTGTTATGGAGTGGTATGCTAGCGGTCTGATATATTATGATTGATGGAGAACCATCAACGCTTTGACGTTCTTTGACGCCACCCTGTGCTCCTTGGTCTTCGTGATCCCCTCTTCGTCTTCCAAGAACCATACACCTTTTAATTAATACGAAACTGAAATGTTAAAATCTTTAGTGATTTGCAAATTTAGAGAAAAAAAATGAATAAAGAACGAATACATAAACTAATCATTTCTTGTTTTTGTCAAGTTTTTGCCTGTATATCAAATTTTAATAAAATAAATTACTTTATAATGGATACTCGAATTTCTCTGACCCTTAATATATTTTATAAGTGTGTTCTTAATGTAATATACTGGAAAATTAAAACTACAACCGATATAAAAACTATTTTTTTTGTATAAAGTAGATCATAACAATGAATATCATAGTAATAAAAAATCAATAAGGATTTATATAAGATGTTGTTTGTCTTTTCAATAAGATTGGTCTTATACCAGGAGGTAGTTTTTTAGCACTTCTTTGTTTCAAGCAGAATGTGATATCTTTAGATATTTCTTACCTTTAAACGGTACTCCTCGTTGTATATATATTAATCGGGAGTCAACGTGCTTTAGCTTACTGGAATTTTCAGGATTTTTGTCACGTCTGGTGAGTACTTTATCATTTTTTATTTGATTCATACTCTTACTTTGCTCATACTTTATCATAAATTTTTTATATGCAGATTTATGCGGAGTAAGAATACTTTTAACAGGCCCGTCAGTTTGACCGCTGGATGCTGCTGGATTTGGTACTTTGTAGTTACTGGAATTGCTTGCATCAGGTTGGTCATCTTCACTGGTAGATGCTTTATTATATTCTACTTGAATGTTATTTAGAACTGACTGTTTGTCTGTAATATATAATACAAGTTGATTGCTTTGCTTTGTGGATGCTTGGAGTTTTTGAAGCTCCTCTGGTTTTTTATCGTTTGTATTTTGAGAATGGCCATTTTGGAGGATGGGTGCTTTGTTAATTTCTTCTTGATTGTTTGTTAGTGAGTCTGCAGGTTTTATGTGCTGAATATTTTGACCAGGAGAAAATGTGTGTTTTTCCTTTTTCTTTTTATGCTCTGCTACCTTAACATGTCTTGGATTTCTTGGTTTCTTAGATTCTTGGTTTGTATTTTCTTGGCTGGTGGATATTTTATGATTTACATCGTGTGTGTTATTAATTGGAACTATTTTTTTGTCTATAGCTCCAGGCACACTATTTACTACAGCTTCATCACTTTGACTTATAAATGATTTAAAATGTTCTTTTTGGCTCTTATAAAGTTCATCTAAGTTTTTATCCATGGACTTCGCAGTATTACTCACTTCAGATTGATTATTTTTGCTAGTCAATGATTTACGATTTTCTAATTCGACGTTGCTAAGTTCAAGTAGCTTTTCGGTAGCAGTTTTTTGCGCTATACTGCTTTCTATAGGTAGATTACTTTGGTCTATTAATGGTTTATGATTTTCTACTTCATTGATTTTAAATTTGGCTTGAGTTTGATCTTCTGCTTTTTTAATGAGATTATTTGCTTTATTTTTTTCATCTTTGTGTGCCCTGTCCCTCGTTGTGTCTTCTATAACTGGTGATACTTGCTGTTGTTTTACAGATATTGATGTTTTAACAAATGCAGTGCTATTTTTTGCTTTCTCCTTTTTTCCAAACTTAAAAAACCGAAAAAAACTAAATTTTTCTTTCTTTTGTGGTTGAACATCGATAATAGTCATTGGTTCACACCTTACCCACATACATTGTTGATGCTTTTCTTGTTTAGTATAGGCAGGGCAGAGTTGGACCTTTATATTATCTTTAACTTTATTATTATTTTTTTGTTTAGATTTCTGCTTGTGCTTTTTCCTTTTTAAACTGACTTCAATATTAACATTAATATTTTTCATATCTGTACGACTTTTTACGGAGATTGCAAGCGGCTTTTTTTTGCAGGACTTTTCAGTATTTACGTAACTTGTTTTAGAATTAGATTGGCAAAGGTTTCCCCAAGCCTCAATAGATTGATTTTCTAGTAATTCATTGGAAGAAAATTCTTCGTAAGGGGAATATACATCTTTTGAAGAATTGGCGTTAAAATTATTATTTTTATAACAGTTCATGTTACCATGTCTTCGGCACTCAATTTTAACAAAATATTCTGTTTGGCAATTTTTCATACAATCTTCGTTTTCTTTAGTTTGACTTCTATTTAAACAGCTGTGTGAGTTAATTTGCGTACCACATGTATTATGTGTAAAAGTAGTTAAATTAGAATTGATTACTGCATTTTGAAAGTTATTTTCATTTTCAAACCCAGAAGCATTTAAATGTTGATTTGTTGGTGACTCCATTTTTTGAGATTTTATAGAGTTTAAACTTTCTTTATCTTCGGCTAATAAATTAGACGATGATATTCCAACATCTTTAAATGTTGTAAATCTAGCTGTATCATGATATTTTTTATTACATCTCATTTTATAATTTTGATAATATTGACACGGTCTTTTCTTCTCTGTTTTGAAATGTTGTCCGTGCATTGGGCTTTGTATATTTGGAGAAACACAATGAGTACCTCCACCATACCAAGCTTGTT
This sequence comes from Diabrotica undecimpunctata, assembly GCF_040954645.1. Taxonomy (NCBI): domain Eukaryota; kingdom Metazoa; phylum Arthropoda; class Insecta; order Coleoptera; family Chrysomelidae; genus Diabrotica; species Diabrotica undecimpunctata. The sequence goes on along the minus strand of NC_092803.1, from coordinate 175,481,366 downwards.
TATTATATGAGCTGCGCAAACAATGTTTACATTTAAAATTAGTTCCATATTCAGCTGGTACGTGCGCAGGACTCCCATAATTTTGTTGTTTTAACATTTCAAACACATTATTCTCTAATTGGCAATTTTCTTTCTGCTCATATCCTTTTTGATTACTCATGGTTTTCTAGAAAGTAATTGCAGGTTCAGCAAATGGAAAACAACCTACAAACTGGTTGGTGAGGTAATGTAGGATGAGTAATAAGAATGTGCCAAAAATGAAAAATTTAATACAACATGAATTTGGCAGATATTTGGAAATGAAACCTTGACCACTACAGTGACAGCACTGACACGTTAAACTGGAATCATACATCGTATCATTTTACTTTAGAATTAAAACATATATAATTATAGATTTGTTAATTTACTAAAAATTTTGACGTATATACGGAACTTTGACAAAAATATTCAACCTTGTCCATATATTATGTCAAATATATTATTTCAGAATCACACAAGATGGAGTTAGATAGATATTTATAGATATATGATAGATATATGGTTTGGTATAATATTATTTTAGTCAAATTTTAACGATTATAATTTGTAAACTTGAGGTCATGATGCATAAGCATGACAGTAAACTCTCTCTTAAGAGACACCTTAACATGCCGGATACCTCTTCTACACGGACTGTTTTTAAAACAAAAATCATTCTGAGATATATGAAACTGCACCCTTTAACTCCCTTCAACGAACACTCTTAACAACTGACACAGACAGTAAATAATGACATTTTTTTTTTAAAGATTTCCTTAACCCGGTAGTTTAATTTATCATTGATCATATATATTTTATAATTGTTTTTTTATTGAGATACTGCTTATGATACAAAAGATACAAATACAAAAGTTTTTTAAGAGTATAGTTCAATCTTCATGTCTACACATGCTTTCCTTAGGGTATGGTTTCAGACCTCTGGAGATCTCAGTGTCTTATCCAGTCTTTTTTCATCTCACCACAATAAAAATAATAGATTATATATTATAACTTTAGCAAACAGAGTCATCCTTTACCCATTAATTTTCTTGGTTTTCCATATTTTGTTAACATACATTAATATTTAATTAACACTCTACATCCACCTTATGTTCATGAACTTATAACTTACATACCTTATATTTCTGAGGTAGGTACCAAATGTTATTTTTAACATGTACGGCCTTTTTCTACTTAAGTTATAAGTGAAGTAACATACCAGCTGTACATTACACCAATTTTCTGTTCACCTTCTATATCAAATATACACACCCACATACATCAATCAACATTTTACTTTGTAGTAATAAAATTCAAAAATCCAACTTCCTACACATATGTGCTTTCCATATTCCAGGTACCAAATGTTGAAAAAACGAATAGGGCCTTTAATAAAAATCTTTAGTTCTCCATCATTGAGTTTAAAAACTTTCAGGGTAAATCATAATGTTAATTCCAACATATTGATGGTTGCTACTGTTATATTCAATCAAATTTTAACATATTTATATTGTTCTGAAGCTATTTTCTTATGACATGTTAAAGTAATTACTATTTAAATGGAAATAAGTTACAATTAAAGTAAGTTTATTGACGTTTCAATTTCCACTTCGGAAATCGTTCTCAAAATACAAACTTTAATAATTTAAACAAATTTTGTTTGTTTGTTACTTGGTGAAAAATTCTTCTAATAATTTAATTTTATATGACTCATTTATATTGCCAATTCAGACATACATTATATATTTTAAAGTAGACGACTTTAAAATGATATTGCCAATATTGTTGAGTTGCGTTTCTGGGACGACTTTACTTGTAAGATAGTTCATTCGATTACATGAAATGACAAACACATGCCATGATGACAGTAAAAATCTCATGGTTGTGATTCCATAGTAAATTATGAGGGAAAGACCAGGAAAAAAACCTCATAATACTCAACGGCCTCAATGACTTGGTTGTGATTGGCAAAAGGAAGTCTACAACTTCGAATCTTTTTTTTTTGAGATAGTCCCATAGACGTTCTATAGGAATCATGTCCGGACTATTAGGTGGCCACTCTAATAATGGAATATCAACATCATTTAGGTAGCATCATGTGTCGAGCCACATGAGGATGAGCGTTGTCTTGCATGAATAAAAAATTAGGCCCAAGAAACGGAGCAAAAGGCATTACATGTTCGGCAATAATGTTGTCTAAGTAATAATGGGCATTCATAGACCTCGTACATATGGGGACCAACTCCGTACGAGCTTCAAAACAAATTCCCCCCCAAAACATTTTAAAGCCACCACCAAAAGGTACTTTAGAAGAGATATTGCAGCTGGCAGACCTTTCTCCTCGCCTTCGCCAGACACACTCATGACCATCTGGAGCTTTTAGGCTTACTCTAGTCTCATTGGAGAAAAGAACTCATCTTTTCCAATCATCAATGGTCCAATTTTGATGCAGTCTTGTAAAATTCAATCTCTGAACCCTGTGTTCTCTGGTAAGCAAGGGTTTTTTGGCCGGTTTCCTGTTGCTCAAATCTGCTTCATGTAAACGTCTTCTTTCTGTTCGAGACGATATCGCGACATTTCGAAAATCTGCTAGTTCATTTTTTAGCAAATTGCTGGCGACTCTCCTTTCTCTGAGAGCACGTTGTCTCAAAAAACGATCATTAATTTGATTAGTGCAACGTTTTCACCCTTGCCCTGGTCTTCGATGGTACGATCCTGTTTCATTATATTGCCTCACCTTGCGACTGATGCTGGAATGATGTCTTCCTAACAAACCTGCAACGTATCGCATTGAATATCCGTCATCTAGGAGCTTCATCGAGTCTATGCTTGCACTGCCTCCTCTATTGACAAATTTCTTTGGCGGTTCATTTTTTATTTGATTTTTATGCAAATGAACTTTCAAACATGCATGTGATGAAAAATATCACAATAAAAAGCTTGTTTCTTACAAGCACTTTGCTTTAATCGGCACTTTTTATGAAAAGTTTAACTCACTTTTAGTCTAAAACGAAGTTTAATACAAATTATTGTTAAAACAAGACTATTATTAGCTTACATAACAACTGTCTTTATAGGCAACTTGTACAGTAAATTATCAATAAATAAAGATTATTGAGAAAATATGAGTGGTGCGTTAGTTTTGTCCAGGAGTTTATAATTAATATTAAATACCAATCAAATCAACCAACATAATAACTTGACAAATTGCCAATAACACTCTAACTATATTTAATCCATATACTTTCTTAAAACACTAAATCTCTGGTGCTATTCAAAGATTTACGATTTTCCCCCTGTCTTTAGGCTGTGTATTTTATCTCGTGAACTAACTCAAGATAATTAAACCGCTCGTACTTAGGGTTGCCATTTATTTTGTGCCCGACATAAAAGATGCAAATGATTCGAATTTTACATCTACTAAAGCACAACACTTGCCTGAAAAATAATGTTATTATCAGTTTAACTAAAAGCCCTTTTTAATACGTATTACACTCGACAATGTTGTATTTAATGCTTCTATATTTCACCAATAAGGCTTTATTTTAGAAATATCACACTAATAGATAAATTTTGAACTTCATCTAAAGAACATAGATCACATAGACATATAGAGTCGATCCGCTGGATCTTTGTACAAGTATGACATTTAAAAACTTACGCACAAGTAATGCACTTCAAATTTGTATCTTGGTATAAAACATTTAATTTAGAACCTTTTAAAAGTGTCGTCCAAATTTACAAGTGCGTAACGTCACGTTTTCGATCTAGTTCAGATCATCCTCAGTGCCTTCTTTTTGTACTTGAAGCTAACACTAAAATAGTATCGGTGACATCAATATATGGTTTTACATGTTTAAAACTTTAAATTCTAATGCGACCCTAGGTCGATGACAATGGACAAAGATTTTGATACTTGATCTTTGTCCATTGTCATCCATTAGAATTTAAAGTTTTATACATGTAAAGCCATATATTGATGTCACCGCTACTATTTTAGTGTTAGCTTCCGTGGCAGCGGTAGCTCAGTGGCTGTGTTACTGGCTTAACAAGCTAGAGGGCCCGGGTTCGTATCCCGGCTCCGACAACATTTTCAAAATTCTAATTTAACTGAGCTTCGGAGGGCACGTAAAGCCGTCGGTCCTGGCTACGAAAGTAGTCGTTAAGTCATGTTAGGGGCGCTTGCGCGACCTGAAAACCCTAACCCTAGACCTTAGCCCGAAGGTTACACGAACTTTACTTTAGTGTTAGCTTCAAGTACAAAACGAAGGCACTGAGGATGATCTGAACTAGATCGGAAACGTGACGTTATGCACCTGTAAATTTTGGACGACACTTTTAAAAAGTTTTAAATTAAATGTTTTATACCAACATACAAATTTGAAGTATTTTACTTCTGTATAAGTTTTTAAACTATGGTATACAGCCAACTATTGGGATTTTCCCATTAACTTTTATAAGTATGCCATTATTTACGAATTATTTTTTATATTACGTTTCTTTCCTACTCATAGAAAGTAAATCGATGAACTTAAGTCACCTGTCCATACATAACACCATGCATTGAACAAAGACAGCCTTAGAACGATGATCTCTAATTGATTTATCTACTGACAATTGACATGACAATTCTATTTGACATAAATTGTATTCGCGTTCTGAAACGACTATAGGTGACAGGGCCAGTTTTAAAAGATGACGGACGAAATAGGGATAACGTTTGTTGACATTGTAAATTTTATAGGGAATTTTAAAAGGGCCCCGAGTTGAAGGGCAAGCAATTTTAGATTCCAACTATATTATTACTTGTGGACTTTTATCATGTAGTGGAAAAACCGCAGTAATACAAGCATTGTGCCTTTAAACGAGCAATTTGAGAGGAGTACCCCACCAAATAAAAGTGAAAATTGAAGTGATTGATAATATTACAAATGTTGTTTGTAATTGTACATTCATTTAAGTCTGGAAATTCAGGCAAATGCAAACATATAATTGACACGTTACCATATATTTTTCGGTTAGGACTTACATAGTGATTTAATACAAGTAAAAGAACTATTTTGGTATAACTTCCTGTTTATAATTCCTTACAGGCATACGATGGAAAAATTAAGCACCACAGACATCAAACAACAGTAAGCAAAATAAAGAAACATAATGTGTATAAAAGTATAGTGCCAATTAACCAGTTTTGTCACATAAAAAAAAACACTGCAAGAAGAGAATTAGATACGCGTCTAGCAAAACAAGCAGATACTGAGATATTGAAGATATTACTCTCGGGAGTAGAAGATTCAGAATTAAGTCTGACATAAAAAAGTGTGTTTCCTATACATCAAGATACAAAGTACTATGAGGCAGAAATGCTTCAGATATCTCTATGTCACAATATTATTGGCAATAAAGAAGTTCTACCAGACATTGTTGATACATGGGCTACTGATATTTTACTAGAATATGATTTAGCTATATTTTATAGAAATAATGTTGAAGTGAGCTACAGTAATTCTGTTGAAATGTGTTTAGCTACGCTAAACCAATCTGAAGAAGTGTGAAAAAAATGAGACGACAGAGTAACTGGAACCACTTGTTACCATTTATTTACATAAGTAAAAACATAGTCAAATAAAAGCCCAAATTGGCCACTTAAAGTCAAGCAATAATTGCATAATTTCAATTTTAAAGAAAATACTGTAGTATTACATGTGAAAAAGTATGAATCAGTTGCTTTAAAAAGGTATGAAAAAATAACTCAAAGTAAAGTTGAATTTGGGAATTCTTTTATATGATGTATGTAGCATGGCTGGCAGTAAATATCGATGGAATTGTTTCGGGAAAATGTTGTGTTGAAATAAAATGCTCTCTGGTAGGCAAAACAAAATCTGTGCAATCAATTTTAAGTGACCTTAAATATTTATGCATAATTAAGGAAAATAATATTACTTTAAAGAAAAATCTTATGTATTATAGACTACAATTGCAAATATTACTTACTGGACTATAAATATGTCATTTTGTAGTGTTTTGTCCATTCGATAAGTCCACCACACTTATTATCAAAGTACCATTTTTTGATGATGCAGAAGTTATACAAAACAAGTTAAAAGTTTTGCTAGGCGTATATTTTTACAATCTTTTACCAGTTTTATTTTAATTATATAAATAAAAAACTTGTTTTAAAAGATTGTTTTATTTCTTATCTGAAAAAGGTACTTAGGTACTTTTATCTGAAAAAATATTTACACTTGACTATACCCTCATTTGTTAATTTAATAGATACCTATACATATACATACAAATATAAATTAATATTTATCATTACTAAGTATTGGTGCAGGAAGCTTAACAATACCTGAAATAATATTTATAACAGAGTCCATATAAGAAACTAGGTAGGAATAAATTAACTCTTGCTTTAGGAATTTTAAAGATTTTTAGCCATTGTATTTCAGCAGTACAAAGAGCATCTTGTATTGATAATTGTTTTCTTTTTCCCAAATATGGCAGTATTATTAATTCGATTTTCTTTTCAATTATTCATTTTCTACCAAAAAGCCCTTATCTACCATTATAGCATCATCACTTGGTGTCAATTTGTCCAATAATCTTGATTGAATAAAAATTTCTTTAAAAAAATTAATGGGAAAATCCCAGTAGTTGGCTGTATACCATCGTTTAAAAAAACATACAGAAGTTAAAACGACACAGACCAACTCAGTTGGTCTGTGTCAACTGACAAGAACCACGTGTTAAAAACCGAGCAGGGAGACATGTAGCTCCTCAAGTATTAAATTTTATCCAATGTCATCGACCTAGAGTCACCATATAATTTAATTTTGGAAGATGTAAACCCATATATGGATGTCATAGCCACAAATTCAATGTTAGCTTCAACTACATAAGGCACTGAAGATGACCTGATTAGATCGAAAACGTTATGCTACTGTATAAATTTTGAGGACACTTGTAAAAGTTTTAACTATATGTTTTTATATACCTATATACAATGGTGAAGTGTTTTAATTTCTGTATGTTTTTTTAAAAATTTCTTTGTCTGAGATACGGCCACCAAATCAGATGGTGATATTCCAATCATAACTTTTAATGTGTGGTGCCTTTTATAGTGAGAATAACTCATAACACGATACTTGAAACACTTGATTTATTGTAAAATAATTCTTGTTTGACGAAATTTCCTAAAACTAACAGGTATCCTATTTTGAATCTGTTCTTTTCCTGTCCAGGGGATTGCAGGTTTTAATACTTCAGAAAAAACTTCCACCGTTATATGAAAATAAGTTTTACATGTGCTTGCCGAGACACCAAATATAACAGAAAAGCAAAGAAAAGTGAACGGTTTCGAATTTTTGTTTTCTAATAAACTAGCAGCTTCACAATTTTTTTTCCTCAAATGTAGAGTGAATGCATTTAAATCATGATTTGTTTATATCAAATCATACAAAGTAACTTTTTTGTCTTCACTTAATACAGATGGGTTCACTTGGATAGCCTCCTCTTCTGTGTTGATTTGCAGTAAGTGATCCCGTTGTAACTCTGGACTATTTCGAAAGGCTTGTAATTGCTGTACCTGTGTTAATTTCGATTTAATTTTTCGTAATTGTTGATGTTGTTGGCTCTCAGAAAATCCTTATACCTCTTCATATAGATAGTGTACCATTTGTATTGCTTGTTTTGATTTTTCTTCTATAGATGATTTGTGTAAACAACACTTTGTCTAAAGATCGAATAAGCAGATTCTCAGATGGAATAAAATCTTTTTTTAAAAAACGTTTACCAGTCCACACATCTGAAAAATAAAACATTATTTCAATTATTAAGAAAGAACCGGGCTAAGACAATATTACCTAAATAAATTTCCTATCAAATATGATTTACCTGGAAAAAAGTAATCTGATTTCTTAAAGTGTTGGCTGCATACATTTATGAATTTTGTCACAGGTTTTGCAATACGAAGAGCCACTTGCCAGTTTTTTGTAATTTCTCATTCTTTAGAAAGTGGTGGAGATGTACATCTTTCGTACATCGAGCAGAACATTGTGCCACTTAACAATATCTATTACTTTTCTTCTTATCGCTCATTATTTTTAAAATATGTAATAATGAAATTTATACCAGTTTTAAACTCTAATTTATTCAAATTTTTGACAATTATCCCTATTTTATTTTATTAGTTATGTATCTTGACAGCAGTTGGCAGCACAGTCGTTTGACATAAAGTCAGTATGTATACGTTTATGTCAAGTGATATAAAGTAAGTATGTATAAGGAACCGTGCATTTTAAGTTATTCTTGTTTATATTCCTTATCAAGTTCTTTTTGGTTGGTGATTTTATATTAGTTACAATAGCTTTATATTTACAGTATTTTTTACCGAGGTAGAAAAATTATGCTTTACACATAACTGTTTATACTTCGACAAAAAAACTACTACATAAATCTAGATATTAAAGAAATTCATCCGTCCAGCCCCTTTCTATTTAACGTAAGTAACTTGGATATTGATTATCCTGACCTTTATAATATAACACGAAACATTATGTATTATCATCAATATATTACAGCTGTGGAAATTTATCATGGTCTAATTAGAACAAATCGATGGCCCACCCAAGTTTAAGTTACTGCACATTCAGTAATAAACATTTAAGTAAAAAAGTTTAAAGTCATAAATTGCCATGATTGTTTTCCTGATCAAATTAATAGGGGAATAGTGTACAAAAATTTTTGAGTCGCATAACTATAGTCAACAATAAATACGGGCTAGACCTGTATATAAAAAATACCAAATTTATAGAAATTAGTAAATATTCAGTCTTAAACGTTCCATTAATAATAATTAAACTAGAGAAGACCTTCAAAGCTAATTAATACATCAAATATCGGCAATAATTTAAAAGCAAATGGAACCAGTCAACAACAATAATAAAAGTTAAAACGCAAATCAACTGAAACAAATTTTCGAGAGCGACACCTAGTATTAACAACAAAAACTGTGTACTTAAATAGTATATATTCAAAGTTTTTTCCTACGTAGTGAAAGAACAGGCACTAACTGCGCTAACTATGAGTCGGTTTGAGGCTTTTGAGATGTGCTGTTAAAATATTTGAATATCTGAGACATATTGTTAGAAATCAAAAATGTTCAGACTTCTTCAATTTATTCTCCAAAGGAAAATAAATGCTAAAAGAAGGCCAGGAAGAAGAGATATTTCTTAGCGGCAAAATCTACGGAAATGCAACTGTGTTAATGCGCTGCTGCAAATAAAATAAAGATAGCCAGCATCCGGACGGATAGCCACTGTAAAAAGAAGAATTAACTCTAATTTTTCTGAATCTTCTCCATTAGTGTAAAGGAGTTCCTACAATCATTCTTGAAGAGCCTCTTTGTAACGACTGAGATTTTTTATTCCTCTCTTGACGCAACTGCTTCACGGTACGATGTTTTAACAGCATCGTCGACGAAATACACATAAATTGTACAAATTTTATTTTCAAAGTTTAAAATTACTGAACGATTGTTCGTAAATGTTTTATATCCTCGAATAATAAAAGTATAATTTTTTTACTAATAGAATATCTGACACAGTGTATTTTTAGTTTATAAATTCTTTAAACAAATAATCTCAGTTTTTGTCACCTTGGTAAAGTTATTTATTTACAGGCATATTTGTGTGTGTGTGTGTGTGTGTAATAATATAATAATATTATTTTTGTAGTAATATGTTAATAACTTTATATATCTACTTAAAATTGTGGCGTTAGTAAAGTGTGTAAACAGATCGACCAAACAGTTTATTAGTTATTCAATTTGTTTTTCCTGGAGAGCAATTATTTACACAACTGTACTTGTTCAAATAGTCACTCTATAGGTATTTTATAACTGCAATCAATTCTTTGAGGCTTTATTTTTAAGGTGTCTTAAAAAAACGATTTAAGACTGACTCTTTAGCTCTCAAGCATTTATAATGACTTTGGTATTTTGTATGTCACACGGTTGTAAGTAGGCTCGATTAAAAGCTAGTAAAAAAACACACTTTACAAAAAAAAACAGAACCTTCTATGGCCAATAACAAGGAACAAGTCAACATATTGCAGCGGACAGTTCTCTATTCTACTTTTCCGTGGCGGTATTTTACTAGTACCATTATTGGGTGATACCTATTTCCTTCTTTCTTCACTGCGTTGTATGCCATCTATAAATTGGTACATAAAATGTAGATCTTTATTAACAAATGATTTTAAGAAAAAAAATGCTGTCTTGTTTCCTATTGGTTATAGGTTATGTTTGTTTTGGAAAGTGTGTTTTTTCACCAGATTTTCAATGAGCCTACCTATTTACCGTGTGGCATAACAAATGCCAAAGTTGTAAATGTTTATAAGCTAAAAAGTCAGCCCTTCTTTAACCTTTGTGTCTATACCCAGGTACCTGGGTATCCTTGGTAATTGTTTTATCTGAATCATTGACGATAGTATAAATATTTTTATTCGAGCTTCTAGTTATTCCTAAAATTATTTAGAACGAAGAGATTTATAATAAAAACCAAAGAAAAAATGCATATAATATATTAAAATTACCTGTCAAAGTTTTTACACCATTACGTCCACACCCGTGGCACCCGGGTAACACTAATGTTTAGTAAATTATGAAGCTCTGTCTAGTTTTTTTTATAATAAAAGTGATATGGAAACGTAAATAAAAGTTACATTTTAAACACATTGTCCTCACTTACTTATATTTACTGAGTGTTCGTTACATAGTGGACGATTACAAACATTACATGATTTTCGTGTCTTTCTTAGCCGCTTTTTCGCTAAAGACATACAAATGTAGCAGTTTCCAACAATTTTGAGGCGTCCAGTGGAATCTCGAAATGGTAATGACTCTGCAGTATTACTTGAATCTGTAGGTAGAGGTTTTCCTAACACACACTCAATTCCTGACCTTGATGAAAAATTTCGGTATACATTTGGTACTTTAGATCCAGCAGAAATTGCAGGCATCACTAGTTGTTTCCCTAAGTCTTGTAGAAAAATTCTACGCTTACTGGTTCCAGTAGAACTCTGTGGATTATTCTCTGTATAAATTTTATAGGTTGCTAGGCAAGCTACGTCTAGGATATTGTAAAAGAAGGCTATTGTATTATAGAACTGAATTATTTCAGGTTTATTTTTTGGGCCACTTACATTATCGTTGTTATGCATTGTTGACAGCAAGATAACGCTTTTTTTTTGGTACATATGAACAAATAGTAACACGATCTGCACTGAATCCGTGTAATGACGATTTAGGCTCACGCTCTGGCGAAGGCAGCATTTCTTGTGGAATATATGGTTTGTTTCTTTTCAAAGTACCAACTAATGATAAATTCCAAGACAACAGGAGACGGGCTAGTGGAAGAGTTGTAAAAAAATTATTCATTGTTATGTTTCGTCCAGAATTTTTGTATCGGTAACACAAATCTTTTACTACGCGTTCACCTTGATTAGTTTTACGTCCAGTCGAATTTTTTCCAGTATAAATTTGTCCAGTAAGTGGATACGAATTATTGGCGTCACAAACCTACCAAACCTTGATGCCATACTTGGCAGGTTTGGCTGGCATATATTGCGTGAAACGTGTTCTACCTCTAAAAGGAAATAACTGTTCATCCACAGTAAGAGAATCCGACGGTACATAGTTACGACGTAAATTATCATTGAGAAGATGGAATATATCTGTAATAGCTGCAGCTTTATCATTTTGCAAACGTTCTGCACGTGTTTTGTCATTGTCAAACCGTAAGAATCTGCTGATGCTCCAAAAGCGATTTATGCCCATACTTGCTCGGTACAAATGATGAGAGTCTGTTTTCCATAAATCTTTCGAGTGCTCTGAATTTGAATGCCGTACTCCTGCTGTAATAAGAATACCTAAGTATGCATCAAATTCTTCTGTTGTGAGTGACTTCCAAACATTTCGAGGTTTGTCGGGGTTTTCAACATTATACTTTTCACAAACGCTATTAGCTTTTCGATTGGTTTCGCGTATAATTATGTCACACATTACGTCACTGGAAACACATTTGAATGTATCTCTAATCGAAAGAGTTTTAGTAGAACGTACTGGGCCCGTTTTTTCACGCAAAAGGTTACGTTTCAGTGTTCGACTTGCAGTAAACGGTTTTCGTTGCCAAATCGTTTTATCTTTTGCAACCAGAACATCACTTTGGGAAGAACTTTCTTGAAAATCGTCAAAATCTTCATCACTACTATCGTCGCCGTCGGTATCGATTTCAATCTTATTATTGATATCAGTAAAAACGTCCTCTATGTCAGAAGCTTCATCTCCATCCGGTTTGCTTTGCGAAACATAGTTCTCATCTGATTCCTGGTTTTCGATATTTTTGTCTACTTCCTCATCTATATCGTCTATAAATTGTTGCAAATACTTCTGTTGCTTTTCATACGTCATTCTAAAATTGAATGATCTATGTATAAAACATTGTAAAAATAAACAGTAATAACTTACCTTCTAAATTCGCTAGCACTCACTTCTCTTCTTGCCATTATTACAAGTAATTACAACATAAAACACGCATATAGTCACAAAAATATTAACAACTTGTAAGCACAGTTAAATAAACACTGATAGCAAACAAAGAAAAATCCCAATTGTCTGTTACGATTTATAAAATACCTTCAGAGTGACTGTTTTGGGTAAGCACAGTTGTTTAAATAATCGCTATCCGGGATAAACAAATTTAGTAATAACCTATTTTAGTCGATCTGTTTGAAATTTAGCAGACTCTAATAACTTATTAACTGCCACACTTTTAAGTAGTTATATATATTAACATTTTATAAATTACTGGAAAAATAAGGGTTTTTTGAAATTATCTTGGTGAGTTCTTTATATATTACAATTTAAAAACTAGCAAATTGAAAAAGTTTTTAGGATATACAATTTTTATTTTTATCATTTTTGTCTAAAACGTCTAAGAAACGTTTTGTAGGTAAAAAATTATTTTTTCTTTTTTTAAGATTGTTTAAAAAACTAAGCATAGTCAGCTGTATGTCTTCACAGATTTTTCATCAGCTGCCTCTTTATTTACGTGAAATCAATGATTGTTTTAAATATATACTGGTGTAAGTGGTATTAGTACTAATAAAATGTTATTTAATATATCAAGTTATTGGTATTCTTTTATTATTTACTGCTTGATTTATGATTTTCGTGTCTGATGCACAACTGCGGGAATTTTGTGCAATCAGAGTAGATAAGATCCAAATCAATGTAATGTGGTTTTTCTAATGGTATAGTGAAATGTTTAACATAACTCCACTCCATATTTATTTAAGTATCGGAGTTTCTACTGTCGACGAGAATGTGCCATGTAAATAAAAGATTTAAAATAAACCGACCGCATGACCTATAAACTCTCGCCCACAGAATCACCGAAATTCAGATGGACGTATGCAATTCCCAGGAAAATAGATCTCTTAATATTAAATATCCTACATTGTTTAGGATTTTAGAGTTTCCTATTTTTACATTTAAATTAATTATCTTTATTCATATTAAAAATGAATACAAAATAACTTAAGAATGTATGAAAATATTTTATAAGGGCTTTGGGGGTTTTCAATGGACCTGTATATAATGATGACGCATGCCTATAGGCAAATAGCTTGATAATTTTTCTTCACTCTTTACGGTCCTTAGTTTTTGCTGTTCAATTTTTGACAGATTTGTTTTAAAGGTTCTTTTCCCTAAACCATATTTTTCTTGTTCGACTTCACCTTTTCATCCATTTTTTCTTCTATAACCTTTCTAGTTTGTCCTTTTCAATATCCCAACATTGATTCTTTTGCTATTTTGGATATTGTAGGCTCCCTAACATTCATTTGTTATCTCAGCATTGGTTCTTATTCTATCAATAGCTTCTTTTTTAATAACTCCAAAAAAATTTCGTAAAATTTGATTTTTTCATACATGTTCTTTTTTTACTTGAAGTTGCTTTGGCATTTACGTTTGAGTACCACTGTATGTCTGTACAACTAACTCCTCCAAAACTTAACTAATCTTATTCAAATCTCTTTACAGCCGTAATGTTCAGGGCCAGATAACCCTCCTTGGACAAAACCATTATTTCAGAAACTCGGTGTCCTATTTAGAAGTTCATTTTGGTGGGACTTTTAACTAGAAAACAGACATACAAAACTCCCTAAAAAGGATAAGAAAAAGGGCAAAACTCCTGGAAGCGTTGTCTGGTAAACTCGGAAACACGTCAAACAAAACACTATTGCACATCTACAAGACCTACAAGTCTACGCGTCACAAAATGATAATCAAATTAACACCGTTATGGCCACCGAAAGAAAAATCCTCAGATTTTGTATGAGAAAACGCAGAGACTATCCGTCAGCACTAATCCACCAAGTATCAAACGTAACATCGATTAAGGACAGAATCAGAACCCTCAGCAAGATATATGTCTTCCGCACCATAGCTGGCTTAAACAACCTAGCCAAGCAAACACTTAAAACTCCTTGCCATCGCCAAAGGTAAATAATCACTAAAACTCTCCAAAGAAAAGTTTCTTCCAGCAAAACTTCTACGCAACACGAGAAACGAACTTTCTGATGATTATTTCGACGTCCTAGAAGAAATCCACCTAAAATATCGCAGAGAAAACTGCATGCCAAAAACGCCGATCAAGAGCCGTTCCTAGTATGGCTGGTAACACTCGAAGTACCTCTACTTGACTTATCTGGCTGACCAAAAATTTCTCTAGTGCGCTCCAAAATATAAACGCCACCTTCTGATCTCCATCTCTTTAGCACTACACCACCAAAAACTAATCTACAAAATCAATTTTGATATTTATCACTCCCCACTAGCTCCTTAAAAAAAGAGGAGCAGCACTTGCTTGAAGAGGTTGAAAGCCATAACAAGGTAAAAACGTTCAGATCGATCGACTGTATGTCTTCTCTCTCTGCAGTGGTTTTAGTAATTTGTTTCAGTTTAGTGAATCGTATGCCTGTTTAAAATACATTAAGACCTTATTATAGATGGTAATATTATACAGGATGAGTCATAACTATTGGGACATAGACTAAGGACAGGTTATTTGGACCAAAATATGGCTATTGGGCCAAATATGCCTTAATAAAATGTTGCTGAGACAAAAGATACAGAAGTTAATTTTTGTTTTTTGTTTTTTGCTAATAGTTTCCCTGTATATTTATAAATTGCTATCAAAATTAGCACAGAGGCATAATCTTAGACAAGAAATAGTATTTTATTTACAATTCCACTATAAAATACCAAACTTATAAACAAAGTTGCAACTAACGTAAGGTTTCCGTTTTGACGATAAATCAAAACTAAACACACTTTAACTTAAAAGAACTAACAAAAACTCAAACTAAATGTTTTACATGGTCTCCTCCGATTTCTATGCCTTTTCTATGTCTTTTTATAAAGGATTTTCGGACGTTAAAAAAAATATTATTCTGTCCCCTTATAAGATTAGCTGCATTTTGAATGTATCTCCATGAAAGTTCGTCTCGTGTATTAATTTCATTGGCATAAACTAAGGACTTCATATGTCCCCAAAAATAAAAATCTATTGTACTCAGGACTTCTTGGTGGCCATTGAAAATCACTGCCTCTGCCAATCAATCGTTGAGGAAATACGTCATTAAGATGATTTCTAACAGCTAATGAAAAATGAGGTGGCGCTCCATCCTGCATAAACCACATTTTTCTTCTTACATCCAGTGACAGATCATCTTAAAGATCACTAAGAGTATTTTCCAAAAAGAATAAATAAGAATCTCCATTTAAATTCGGAGGAAAAACATAAGGCCCTAGTAGTTGGTCGCCTATAATGCCACTCCAAATATTCAATTTAAACTCATGCTGAAAATGTATTGCATTGCTTTAATAGCATGCGGGTTTTCTTCTTCCCAATAATGACTATTTCGCCAATTAAAAACCCCTCGTCTGGTAAAAGTTGCTTCGTCGGTGAACATAATATTCTTAATAAAGTGTCTGTCATTGCGATGTTTATTCAGAATACGTTGGCAAAACTGTAACCGTCGTGGAAGATCTGTTGGAAGTAAATTTTGAACAGGAGTAAAGTGATAAGGATGGAGGTTCTCTTTTTTTAGAATTCTAACAATAGACGACTGACTTTGCTGACTTCTGTTGCTGCTGATAGATGTCGTGAACTTATTTCAGGATTTTCATCTACTCAAACCAAAAGTTCATCTTCTTGATTAGGTGTGATTTATTTCGGTCGACTACCCCGATTTTTGGTGTGAAATGACCCAGTTTCACCTAAACTACGATATAATCTTACAAAAGTTTTGTGATTTGGTTGCCTTCTGTTTGCGTATAACATTCCATATCTTCTGGCTGTCGAGCGACCCCAAAAATTTTCTTGTGCGTATACGCAAATCATATCTTGCATTTCTTCATTAGTAAAATGATTGTGACGAGGCATTTCAATCAAAAAAAGTAATGATTACTTTAAAAAAATGCAACATTACACTACACTGTCGCATTAAAAATAATTTACTCTGAACAAATAACATTTACCAACAACAATTATCTGACAGTTCAAAGCATACTTTTCATAAATGAAATAATATTTGAAATCTTTTTTTAAAACTCTAAGCAGTTCGACTGCGTTTTTATCGAAAACGGTTGAAATTATCATGTTTAAACAAGAGTACCAATTTTACGTAAAAATGATGTTTACGTCATATTTCTTAATAAAAATTACTAAAAAGTTTCATCAGAAAAAGTTTAGACTCAATTTGATCATTAGGAATAATCCACGTGGCGCCCTCTATGACAAAACGTAAAATTGTAAATAAAATACTATTTCTTGTCTAAGATTATGCCTCTGTGCCAATTTTGATAGCAATTTATAAATATACAGGAAAACTATTAGCAAAAAACGAAAAACAAAAATTGACTTTAACACCCTGTATCTTTTTCTCAGCAACATTTTATTAAGGCATATTTGGCCCAATAGCGATATTTTGGTCCAAATAACCTGTCCTTAGTCTATGTCCCAATAGTTATGACTCACCCTGTATAAATCGCAGATTCTCTCGGTCTATTTTGATATAAAAATATAATCATTCACCGATCTTAATTTAACTTAATTGTGTATTATTACCAAGATTTCAACATTTTTTGAGATAAATATAGTGTTTTTTCTCTCTCCAATAGTTTTAATTAGTTTATATAGTTACCCAGCTAGTTTTTCCCTCTATATTTAACGGGATTTTCCACCATGCCTGGGAGCTCTCTGAACAAAAAAAGTTTAACAGTTATTCGGTATACTAAAGAAATGCTGTGCGTTCGTTTGGTTCTTTACATTGATTATACTGAAAGAAAACTTTACTTTTATACATAATAATGCAAATTCGAAAACTGACAGAATTTTCCAGGAGCGGCTACATTGAAACAGTCGATTTTAAGGTTATGGAGCGCATCATGTATTCTTGACCTAAATTAATCGAGAATTTATGAAGTGAGCTAAAACAGAGATTACGATCTAACATTCCAAATATAACATTGATCTCACTTTTCGTTATTACAGTAGAAGTAGAGTGGTGCAAATTACTATAAGAAACAATATTTAGCTGGATTAGATCCATGTCCAACGTATGCATGTTGTTGGTCGAGAAAGATGAGGTATTCATCTAATAAATTACCTTCAGAATGAATTTTAACAAAATTTTTGCTATCATAAAGCCAATTAAATTATTTACTATAGTTTATAAATATTATTTTTATTATATATAATAATAAAATTCCAAAATCTGAGAATTTCCATAATATTTCAAGAAATAAAAGAAATAACACAACTTTTACAAACATCATAAATTTGCAGGTCCGAAACTATTTCAATAAACAATCAGAAAATGCGCAACTGCTGTGTTTACAAGTGCATGTAATAAAGCCTGCTTTACATTCTAGTGACCACGTTTGTTAGTTTATTCCTTTGTGAATAAGGACAATAAGCAAGAATCCACTGAAGGTCCCAACGGAGAAGACACAGTAAATTTTTAAATAAAATTCTACTGGGAATTTTATAAGCTCTCCCTATTTTGACGTAATGCAGTGTTTTGCATATACATGTGATCAATTTTGTTAAATATACTTCTTCTTTTGTGAAATTTAGAAAGAAGATATTATTTTATTTAAATAAAATTTTATATTAAATAATAATTCTTTACATTTGTTAGACAGACTACAGCGTTCTTTATTATACTAAGTGAGGTAGAAAAAAGATTAATTGTATAAAGTGATTTTTGATATAGATGTCTTACAAAAAAAGTAAGTAGGCCATAATTATATTTTGTAGCCACAATTATTAGCATTTTATTATCGTACAATACGTAATGAAAAGCTACTTTTATGAGTTTATTATGCCCAGAATGGTATGTTCTAGGGCATGGAATCAGAAAGGCAGTACACAAAGAGCTAGACGTAAGGTGTTTGAAGAACGGCCCTATGCAAAGAGCGCGGGCTTAGGCTTTGTCTCTACGCTTTACGTCCACAAGATTAATTGCTGATCAATTGTTTTGAGAGCATGGAAGGCCTAGTACAAGTCAAACTATTTATCGCCGCATCATAAGTTTTGGACTTACTTTATATTGTCTTTATTTTGTCCTAACTCTTAACCGTTTAGCTGGAAAGTAGACTAGAATACTATTGTCTTAACTGATGAATACAAATTATGTTTTGGTATGAATCATAGCTGTGCAAGAGTGAGACAACAACGTGATAAAAGATAAGATGCTCAATTTTCTATAGAAAGGCCTAAACTGTTTAAGTGAATATATGAGAGATTATTGATTTATTACACACATTACGAATCGAACAGTATGTCATGGCGTCGCAATATCAGAACTTGGACGGGTATGAAAGTTCAACAAATACTAAGAGTACCGCAGAATAGAAAACATTTTAACGTAGTGATCACAAACCTCCAGGAATGGAGTGCACCAAATAAAGAAGATTGATTTATGGAAGCAGGACACTCTTGGTGTTCATCAGAGGTAATATGATTGCCGTGGTGCAGGAGGTGGAGAATCCACATGTTTTGTCTTATATACACACGCTCCCCAACACACTTTTCCAAAAACAAAATTCACAACCACATACAACCAGAATTACGTTGTCCATTTTAAAAACAATTAAGACGATTTGTTGCCTTGGCTCCTTGGATTTCTCTATCTTTTACCAATTGAACATGTCTGGAACAGTATGAAAAAACGATTACACCATTTACCTTATCCTCCGCAGAGTCTAGTAAAAGTAGACTTGGATAAGTTGCCTTAAAATGATATCATCCTTATCATTTGGAGTATTGAGTGTTTCTCACTCAACGTGTTGCCTCACATCTTTGAGGCGCAATAATATAGATACATATATATATATATATATATATATATATATATATATATATATATATATATATATATATATATATATCGAGAAAAGGAGTACAACCGTCAATCCAAAATAAGCTAAGACAAAGTTAATAAAAGACAAAGAAGATGGCTACTTCATCTATTTATTGAAGAAGTTTCGCTTTCTGTTTAGAAAACATCATCAGTTTATCTAAAAAAAACAATGTGAAAAAACCAGACATCCAAAGAGAAGTTAAAACATGTGTGTTACCTTAAAAAGACATGTAGCAGTCAACGATAGTAAATTTGTAAAAAAGCTTTCAATAATGGAACATTCAGAGATAAAGTTGTAAAAACAATTAATTGAAACTAGGTACAGTTTACAAATTAACGAACTTAGCACAGCAAAAGAACATGTGATATTAATACATGTATATAAAAAATTTGTTATAAAAAACTTAAGTAAAAAACATTAAAATTTTGATGTGTAAAGAACTAGAAAGATCATGAGATGCACTTCCAACAGTGTATTAACAGTAAAATTTAAATTTGACTTTAGGTAACATTATTAATTAGTTGAGATTAAAGTATAATATTTCAAAGTAAAAAAGAAGTTACCAGTCTTTAGCTTACTGAATGCGGCAAGTAAATAATTCCACAGGTGTAACACCCACGCTAACAACGTGAAAATACAATGGCCTTGAGGTCAACAAGTGACAGAACAGCAAGGCGAGATACCAACCTCTAATGTAGTAGAGCGCTATATTTAAAGATTATAGTAAATTTGGGTGACAACTTGTCATTGTAAGTCAAAAAGCCAAAAAATGAAAGGAAAAGGTGGTTAAAAACACCATTTTCCCCCCAGTGATTGGTTCATAAACTCAAAAACAAAGCAAGCGAGGTCAATCCAAAATATCATATATTATCCTCCCCATCTCTATTTTTGCTCTACATTGCTGTTTTTAATGAATGCTTCTCAAATGAATGTACTGCAGAAAAAACAAAATAAAGCCTTAAGGATAATATTAGGATGTAGTGTATACACTAGTAGAACTGACATGCTAACAATGGCAAATGTTTTAAGTGTAAGACAGACAATTGTATGTAATAGTATGATTTTTGTTTATAAAATGTTAAATGGTCTGATACCTGTGCATTTGTGTAATAATTGTACC
Organism: Diabrotica undecimpunctata; assembly: GCF_040954645.1. NCBI lineage: Eukaryota > Metazoa > Arthropoda > Insecta > Coleoptera > Chrysomelidae > Diabrotica > Diabrotica undecimpunctata. The sequence goes on along the minus strand of NC_092803.1, from coordinate 175,460,730 downwards.
TTTGTTCGAGATGTACATGAACACAACATACGTTCTAGAAATAACTTTTATCTGAATAGGGTCAACACTAATTTTGGTCAGAACAATCTTTTTTGTTTTTTGTCTATAGGGGATTAAAGCAATACAATGAATTACCGGAAAACATTAAGGCTTCTGGAAACTTAGCTCAATTTAAAAATTTATGTAAGATATATGTTAAGCAAAGCATTGTGATTTAATTTTAAGGGTATAAATTGATGTATTTATATGTATATTTTTCTAGCCATGTGCTATTAATAAAGATTATTATTATTATTATTATTATTATTATTATCCAGATTTAGCCATACGGCTCACACTCCCTCTAAGGGGAAAATTCACTCATCCCAGATACCTACGGTATCAAAAGGATTGAGCTCTGGTGGGACTCTTTCCATGTTATCGAGTCCTAGGTGACTTGGTACATCGGTGTATCTCCCAAAAATTTTCGAACGCATCTGGACGTCGAAAGTAGCACAGCTTTCTGCATGATCTTATATAGATGTTCATTTAGACCCAGCTTTCTTATGTTTTCTAGAAGGTTCTTCGGGATGACTCCAGTGGTAGAAAGAATAATAGGTATCGTCTGGGTACTTTTCATTCTCCATTGTCTCCTTATTTGTATTTCCAGATCTCTGTACTTGGCGATCTTTTCGTTGTACTTAACACGCAGATTATTGTTGTTAGGTATCGCCACATCGATTAGTGTTGTTTGTCTTGTAAGTTTATTAACTAGCACGAGATCTGGTCTGTTATGTGCTACAGTTTGGTCTGTGAGCACAGTGCGATCCCAGTATAGCTTGTAGTTGTCATTCTCAAGCATACTCTCAGGAACGTATTGATAATATGGGAGATGGTTTGTTTGTAGAAGTCCCAGTTTAAAAGCTATCTCTTGATGGAGGATCTTTCCTACTGAGTCATGCCGTTCCTTATAGTCAGTTGCAGCAAATGCCTGGCAGCCCCCGGTAAGATGTTGGATGGTTTCTTGGGCTTGACATCCATATCGGCATTTGTCGTTTTGGACCTGAGGGTCTTTGACGATATATTTCAGGTAATTTTTTGTTGGTATAACCTGATCCTGAATGGCCAGTAGTGAACCTTCTGTTTCAGGGAACATCTTTCCTGATGTCAGCCAATAGTTCGACGCTATATTGTCGACATGGTCTTGACTGACCTCATGGGGATGTCGCCCGTGCAGAGGTTTACCCATCCAGGTGCGCATTTTTTCGTCCTTAGTAAGATGGTTTATGCGCATTTCTGGTTCCCTCAGTTTGATCGGTGTTGTATCATCTACTGCGCAAATCGCGCGATGTAGAGTAGATGTCTCAGCCTGCACCTGAAAATAAGTTCTTAAATTAGTAATTTGTTTTTCTAGTTGCTCACTTATATCCATAAGTCCCCGTCCTCCTAAATACCGCGGTAATGTCGTCCTTTCTACTGCACTTCGAGGATGGTGTTTTTGTGCCTTTGTGAGGTGTGTTCGTACTTTTCGCTGAAGATTTTCTATATCGGTTTTTGTCCACTTAACAATACCAAATGAGTAGCTAAGCGCGGAACATGCGTAGGTGTTTAGTCCCTTAAACAAATTTTTACTGTTAAGATGTGAACGAAGCAGCTGTTTTACCCTTCGTATAAACTCAGTAGTTATCTCAGTTTTCATTTGCTTATGGTCAATCTTCCGAGCTTGCTTTATTCCGAGGTATTTATACATATCATTTTCACCCATGGCCTCGATGTTCTGGCCGTTTTGCATATCGAATCCGCCGGGCTGAACCTTTCCTTTGATTATATTTAAGACACGGCACTTGTCAAGACCGAAGTGCATACTAATATCATTAGAGAAATTTTCTACTGTTTTTAGCATCTGATCCAGGTGGCTTCGAGTGGAAGCTAGTAGTTTTAAATCATCCATATACAATAGATGATTAAGCTTTGCAACAACAGTGGTGTTATTTTTGATGCTAAAACCTGTGTTAGTTGAGTTCAGTATCTGGGATAGGGGGTTCATCGCTAGACAAAACCACAGTGGGCTCAACGAATCTCCTTGAAATAGGCCCCGGTTGATTACAATATTTTCAGTTTCGATATTGTTTTCACCAGGTATTTTGAGATGAATTTTTGTCTTCCAATCTGACATTATATGTTTTAAAAAGGTCACTATGTTATCATCGACTTTATATATTTTTAATATATCTATAAGCCATTCATGTGGCACTGAATCAAACGCTTTCTTGTAGTCGATGAAAGCAGTAAAGAGATTCCGTTTTTTGCTATATGCTTGGTTAGAAATGACAGAGTCGATGATAAGTTGTTCTTTGCAGCCCATGGAACCCTTAGCGCATCCTTTCTGTTGTGGCTCTATGATATTGTTTAGAGCACAGTGTTGGTTGATACGCCGGGCTACACAGGATGTGACCAATTTATACAGAGTTGGAAGACAAGTAATTGGGCGGTACTTGGTTGGATCTTGGGTGTTATTTTGATCTTTGGGAATTAAATAAGTTGTTCCCTGGGTTAGGAAAGATGGTATTTCCTGCGGATTAGAAATAGTGTTATTAATTACTGCTGATAGGCACTCATGAATACTCCAGAACTTTTTAAGCCAGAAGTTCTGAACGCCATCTGGTCCAGGAGATTTCCAGTTATGAAGCTCTTTGATAATATTTGAAACTTCTTCAGTGGTGAAGGGTTCGTAGGGAGCAGTAACGTAGTGTTGGCAGTTGTGCGCCGTATCTTCGATCCATCCAGCATTGGTGTTAAGAGCGGCTGGTGTGGAAAGTTGATTTCCCCAAAACTCATGGATTTCTTCTCGGCTTGGGTAAGATTTATTGGCACTTTCTGCAGTAGAATTGAGTTTCCGATAGAACGCCTTCTCGGCATTTTCAAAAAGCGTATTGTCACATTTTCGTTTGTTACTAATTTTGTATCTCCTTAGTCGGCCTGAGTAAACGGAAAGCTTTTGTTTTAATGTATCTAGGCACTGTTGTGCTGTGTTGTTTTCTGGATTATATTGTGAGTGTCTTGCGGTGGTTATCATTATTTCTTCAGCTCTTCTGATTACTTTTCTACTTGTTGTTCCTCGAACATATTCCGTGATTTGACCAATGTCCCTACGTAATGATTCAATTTTCGTTAGCAGCCGTTTTTCCCAAGGTGCAACTCTGTTATCTGCCCCTCCGATATTAGTACCCCGTCGTGTTCTGGTCTTAATGCCCATAACATTAGCAATTGCTGTTGCTGCACAGTAAATCAGCGTGTGCATATATTCCAATGTATGGGCTTCTACGACATAATTGGGCAGAACTTCAGTGTTCACAATTTGTAACAGCACTCCTAGTTTCTTACAAGAGTTTACTCTTGGTAGCGGTGGTCTGCTAAGTGGGTTTGTTCCATTAAACTCTTGTACGGCGCGTGCCATTTCGTTAACTAGGCTATCGCGCAACTGGTTCTCCTGCTGTATATTATCAGGTTGAGTTTCTTGTTCTTGTATGACAACCTCAGGAATTGGCTCTTGTATTTCGTTAAGGGCTTGATTGTCAACTACCTCTTGATTATGAATCTCCCGTTCGACTTCGCTTCTGATGTTATTGCGTCTAGTCTCTGGGATCAGATTATTTCTGATAATTACCCGGTATTGATCTGCTACTCGTTGTTCAGATACTTGGATTTCTGGGTACTCTCTGCAAAATTCGGCATACAGATTTTGTCGATAGCCGATCGTTTCTTGACCGAGGTTTGTCACCTTATAATAAAAGCGCAAAATATTTTCATTCATGGACACAGTCCATTTCATGCGCTGCCTCGGTCGTCCCGCTTGAGTGAGCGCCGGCTGATGTTCCAGCGCAGCACCTTCAGCGAGCGGAGCTCTTGTTGTTGTTTGGCTCGCTTGTGGTTGTTGTTCTTGTTGGGCTGTAGCTGATTGTATGACAGGGGCCCGCCTCCTCAACACCCTGCCACCGACGTCCCGCATGCTGTCACGTCCAGCGCCGGCTCCAGACGTGCCCTGGCGATCCCCAGGCAGCGACCCTAAACATAAATTATTATACTCCATTATCATGGGTGTGCATTTTATACCTACTGCCAGGTGTCAGTTTTTGTTCCACGGCAGGTATCCCTGCTACCCTCTGGGTATCTGCGCTACGAATACCCAGAGAGCATCCCCCATTCGCAGGGGGCCGCGCCTGATAGAAGAACTGACAAAAAACTCCCACAGGTTATTATTATTATCCAGATTTAGCCATACGGCTCACACTCCCTCTAAGGGGAAAATTCACTCATCCCAGATACCTACGGTATCAAAAGGATTGAGCTCTGGTGGGACTCTTTCCATGTTATCGAGTCCTAGGTGACTTGGTATGTCGGTGTATCTCCCAAAAATTTTCGTACGCATCTGGACGTCGAAAGTAACACAGCTTTCTGCATAATCTTATATAGATGTTCGTTTAGACCCAGCTTTTTTATGTTTTCTAGGAGGCTCTTCGGGATGACTCCAGTGGTAGAAAGAATAATGGGTATCGTCTGGGTACTTTCCATTCTCCATTGTCTCCTGATTTGTATTTCTAGATCTCTGTACTTGGCGATCTTTTTGTTGTATTTAACACGTAAATTATTGGTGTTGGGTATCGTCACATCAATAAGTGTTGTTTGCCTAGTAATTTTATTAACTAGTATGAGATCGGGTCTATTATGGGCCACTGGTTGGTCTGTAAGCACAGTGCGGTCCCAGTATAGCTTGTAGTTGTCATTTTCAAGCATTCTATCAGGGACGTATTGATAATAAGGAAGATGGTCGGTTTGGAGAAGTCCCAGTTTGTCAGCTAGTTCTTGGTGGATAATCTTTCCTACTGAGTCATGGCGTTCTTTATAATCAGTACCGACAAATGCCTGGCAGCCACCGGTAAGATGTTGGATGGTTTCTTGGGCTTGGCATCCATATCGGCATTTGTCATTTTGGACTTGGGGATCTTTAACAATATATTTCAGGTAATTTTTAGTTGGAATAACCTGATCCTGAATGGCAAGTAGGAAACCCTCAGTCTCGGGAAACATCTTTCCTGATGTCAACCAATAGTTCGACGCTGTATTGTCGACATATTCTTGGTTGATCTCATTGAGATGTCGCCCATGCAGAGGTTTACTCATCCAGGTGCGCATTTTGTCTTGTTTAGTCAGGTGGTTTATGCGCATTTCTTGTTCCCTCAGTTTAAGCGGCGTCGTATCATCTACTGCGCAAATTGCTCGATGTAAAGTAGATGTCTCAGCCTGTACCTGAAAATAAGTTCTTAAATTAGCAATTTGTTTATCCAATTGCTCACCTATATCGATAAGTCCTCTTCCCCCTTGATACCGCGGTAATGTTGTTCTCTCTACTGCACTGCGTGGGTGATGTTTTTGCGCCTTTGTGAGAAGTGTTCTTACTTTCCGCTGAAGATCCTCTATATCTGTTTTTGACCACTTTATAATACCAAATGAGTAGCTCAGCGCGGAACAGGCGTACGTATTTAATGCCTTAAACAAATTTTTACTATTAAGATATGACCGATTTAGTTGTCTTACTCTTCGTACGAACTCCGAAGTTAGTTCAGTTTTCATTTGTTTATGGTCAATTTTCCGCGCTTGTTTTACTCCGAGATATTTGTACATATCATTTTCACCCATTGCCTCGATGTTTTGGCCATCTTGCATATCGAAACCTCCGGGCTGAATCTTTCCTCTGACTATATTTAGTATACGGCACTTGTCTAGTCCAAAATTCATACTGATATCATTTGAGAAATTTTCTACAGTTTTTAGCATCTCATCTAGGTGGTTTCGAGTGGAAGCCATTAATTTTAAATCATCCATATACAACAGATGATTAAGCTTCGCTACAACAGTGTTGTTATTTTTGATGCTAAAACCTGAGTCAGTAGAGTTCAGCAGCTGAGATAGTGGGTTCATTGCTAGGCAGAACCAAAGTGGACTCAACGAGTCCCCCTGGAAAAGCCCCCGGTTAATAGGGATATTTTCAGTTTCGATATTAATTTCACCCGGTATTTGAAGGTGAATTTTAGTCTTCCACTCTGCCATTATATTCTTCAAAAAGGTCACGAGATTATCATCGACTTTATATATTCTTAATATATCTACCAGCCATTCATGCGGCACTGAATCAAAAGCCTTCTTGTAGTCAATGAAGGCAGTAAACAGGTTTCTTTTTTTGGTGTATGCCTGGTTAGAAATGACTGAGTCGATAATAAGTTGTTCTTTGCAGCCCATGGAGCCCTTAGCGCATCCTTTCTGTTGAGGCTCTATGATATTGTTCAGAGCACAATGTTGGTAGATACGCCGGGCCACACAGGATGTGACCAATTTGTACAAAGTTGGAAGACAAGTAATTGGGCGGTACTTTGCTGGATCTTGGGTATTACTTTGATCCTTCGGTATTAGATAAGTGGTTCCCTGAGTAAGAAATGATGGTATTTCCTGTGAATTAGAAATAATATTATTAATAAATACTGTTAAAAGCTCATGAACACTCCAAAACTTCTTTAGCCAGAAGTTTTGAACTCCGTCTGGTCCAGGAGATTTCCAGTTATGAAGCTCTTTGATAATGTTCGAGACTTCTTCAGTGGTGAAAGGTTCATAAGGAATATTACTGTAGTGTTGACAGTTGTTCGTCGTTTGTTCAATCCATCCAGCATTGTTATTATGAGTAGCTGGCGTCGAAAGTTGGTTTCCCCAAAACTCATGAATTTCTTCTTGGCTTGGGTAGGATTTATTATTTGCATTTTCTACAGTGGAATTAAGTTTCCTATAGAAAGCCTTCTCTGCTTGCTCAAAAAGTATGTTGTCGCATTTCCGGTGGTTACTAACCTTGTACCTCCTCAGGCGGCCTGAGTAAACAGATAGTTTTTGTTTTAATGTGTCCAGGCATTGTTGAGGTGTGTTGTTTTCTGGATCATGTCGTGAGTGTCTTAGAGTGTTAAACAATATTTCTTCAGCTCTTTTGATGATTTTTCTACTTCTTACTCCTCTTATGTATTCTGTTATTTGTCCAATGTCCCTACGCAGTAATTCAATCTTCCCCAGCAGTCGTTTTTCCCAGGGTGCTATTCTGTTACCAGTCGTTCCGATGTTGGTACCCCGTCGTGTTCTGATCTTAATGCCCATAACATTAGCAATTGCTGTTGCTGCACAGTAAATCAGCATATGCAAATATTCTAATGTGTGGGCCTCTGTGATATAATTGGGTAGGACTTCAGTGTTCATAATTTGTAACAGCGCACCTAGTTTCTTACAAGAGTTTATTTTTGGTAGCGGTGGTCTGCTAAGTGGGTTTGTGCCATTAAACTCTTGTACAGCGCGTGCCATCTCGTTTACCAGACTATCGTGCAACTCGTTATTGTCCTGCTGTGTATTATTAGGTTGAGTTTCTTGTACGAGAAGCTCAGGAATCTGCTCGTTGGGGACTTCATTAGGGACTTGGTCTGCAACTTGCTCTTGGTTATGGATCTCCTGTTCAATTTCGCTTCTGATAATGTCGCGTCTAGTCTCTGGGATAAGATTGTTTCTTAAAATTACCCGGTATTGGTCTGCTACTCTTTGTTGAGATACTTGAATTTCTGGGTATTCCCTGCAAAATTCGGCATACAGTTGTTGTCGATAGCCGATCGTTTCTTGACCGAGGTTTGTCACCTTATAATAAAAGCGCAAAATATTTTCGTTTATGGACACAGTCCATTTCATGCGCTGCCTCGGTCGTCCCGCTTGAGTGAGCGCCGGCTGATGTTCCAGCGCAGCACCTTCAGCGGGTGGAGCTCTTGTTGTTGTTTGGCTCATTTGTGGTTCTTCTTGTTGTTGGGCTGTAGCTGATTGTATGACAGGGGCCCGCCTCCTCAACACCCTGCCACCGACGTCCCGCATGCTGTCACGTCCAGCGCCGGCTCCAGACGTGCCCTGGCGATCCCCAGGCAGCGACCCTAAACATAAATCATTAATCTCCATTTTCATGGGTGTGCATTTTATACCTACTGCCAGGTGTCAGTTTTTGTTCCACGGCAGGCATCCCTGCTACCCTCTGGGTATCGGTTCTAAGAATACCCAGAGAGCATCCCCCATTCGCAGGGGGCCGCGCCTGATAGAAGAACTGACAAAAACTCCCACAGGTTAATTATTATTATTATCCAGATTTAGCCATACGGCTCACACTCCCTCTAAGGGGAAAATTCACTCATCCCAGATACCTACGGTATCAAAAGGATTGAGCTCTGGTGGGACTCTTTCCGTGTTATCGAGCCCTAGGTAACTTGGTATGCTGGAGTATCTCCCAGAAATTTTCGTACACATCTGGACGTTGAGAGTAGTACAGCTTTCTGGATGGTCTTGTAGAGATGTTCATTCAGACCTAGCTTTTTTATGTTTTCTAGGAGGTTTTTTGGAATGACTCCAGTAGTAGAGAGAATAATAGGTATTGTCTGGGTACTTTCCATTCTCCACTGTCTTCGTATTTGAATTTCCAGATCCCTGTATTTGGCGATTTTTTCGTTCTGTTTAACACGAAGATTATTGTTGTTGGGTATCGCCACATCAATTAATGTTGTTTGTCTCTTTAGTTTATTAACAAGTATGAGATCCGGTCTATTATGTGCCACTGTTTGATCTGTGAGCACAGTGCGGTCCCAGTATAGCTTGTAGTTGTCATTCTCAAGTATACTCTCAGGAACGTATTGATAATATGGAAGATGGTTTGTTTGAAGAAGTCCCAGTTTGATAGCTATCTCTTGATGAATGATCTTTCCTACTGAGTCGTGCCGTTCCTTATATTCAGTTGCAGCAAATGCCTGACAGCCCCCGGTAAGATGTTGGATGGTTTCCTGAGCTTGACACCCATATCGGCATTTGTCATTTTTGACCTGAGGGTCTTTGACGATATATTTTAGGTAATTTTTGGTTGGTATAACCTGATCCTGAATGGCCAGTAGTGAACCTTCTGTTTCAGGGAACATCTTTCCTGATGTCAGCCAATAGTTCGACGCTATATTGTCGACATGGTCTTGACTGACCTCATTGGGATGTCGCCCGTGCAGAGGTTTACCCATCCAGATGCGCATTTTTTCGTCCTTATTAAGATGGTTTATGCGCATTTCTGGTTCCCTCAGTTTGATCGGTGTTGTATCATCTACTGCGCAAATCGCGCGATGTAGAGTAGATGTCTCAGCCTGCACCTGAAAATAAGTTCTTAAATTAGTAATTTGTTTTTCTAGTTGCTCACTTATATCCATAAGCCCTCGTCCTCCTAAATGCCGCGGTAATGTCGTTCTTTCTACTGCACTTCGAGGATGGTGTTTTTGTGCCTTTGTGAGGTGTGTTCGTACTTTTCGCTGAAGATTTTCTATATCGGTTTTTGTCCACTTAACAATACCAAATGAGTAGCTAAGCGCGGAACATGCGTAGGTGTTTAGTGCCTTAAACAAATTTTTACTGTTAAGGTGTGAACGAAGCAGCTGTTTTACCCTTCGTATAAACTCAGTAGTTATCTCAGTTTTCATTTGCTTATGGTCAATCTTCCGCGCTTGCTTTATTCCGAGGTATTTATACATATCATTTTCACCCATGGCCTCGATGTTCTGGCCGTTTTGCATATCGAATCCGCCGGGCTGAACCTTTCCTTTGATTATATTTAAGACACGGCACTTGTCAAGACCGAAGTGCATACTAATATCATTAGAGAAATTTTCTACTGTTTTTAGCATCTGATCCAGGTGACTTCGAGTGGAAGCTAGTAGTTTTAAATCATCCATATACAATAGATGATTAAGCTTTGCAACAACAGTGGTGTTATTTTTGATGCTAAAACCTGTGTCAGTTGAGTTCAGTATCTGGGATAGGGGGTTCATCGCTAGACAAAACCACAGTGGGCTCAACGAATCTCCTTGAAATAGGCCCCGGTTGATTGCAATATTTTCAGTTTCAATATTGTTTTCACCAGGTATTTTGAGGTGAATTTTTGTTTTCCAATCTGACATTATATGTTTTAAAAAGGACACTATGTTATCATCGACTTTATATATTTTTAATATATCTATAAGCCATTCATGTGACACTGAATCAAACGCTTTCTTGTAGTCGATGAAAGCAGTAAAGAGATTCCGTTTTTTGCTATATGCTTGGTTAGAAATGACAGAGTCGATGATAAGTTGTTCTTTGCAGCCCATGGAACCCTTAGCACATCCTTTCTGTTGTGGCTCTATGATATTGTTTAAAGCACAGTGTTGGTTGATACGCCGGGCTACACAGGATGTGACCAATTTATACAGAGTTGGAAGACAAGTAATTGGGCGGTACTTGGTTGGATCTTGGGTGTTATTTTGATCTTTGGGAATTAAATAAGTTGTTCCCTGGGTTAGGAAAGATGGTATTTCCTGCGGATTAGAAATAGTGTTATTAATTACTGCTGATAGGCACTCATGAATACTCCAGAACTTTTTAAGCCAGAAGTTCTGAACGCCATCTGGTCCAGGAGATTTCCAGTTATGAAGCTCTTTGATAATATTTGAAACTTCTTCAGTGGTGAAGGGTTCGTAGGGAGCAGTAACGTAGTGTTGGCAGTTGTGCGCCGTATCTTCGATCCATCCAGCATTGGTGTTAAGAGCGGCTGGTGTGGAAAGTTGATTTCCCCAAAACTCATGGATTTCTTCTCGGCTTGGGTAAGATTTATTGGCACTTTCTGCAGTAGAATTGAGTTTCCGATAGAACGCCTTCTCGGCATTTTCAAAAAGCGTATTGTATATTGTATTATATATATATATATGTATATTGTATTATTATATTTATTGTATTGTGTATTGTATTATTATTATTATTATTATTATTATTATTATTATTATTATTATTATTATTATTATTATAATATCTCCGTTGTGACTGGTTAGCCAGCCAATAGGTGAAGATTGATTTAACTTCCCACAGTCCAAGGTTCATAGCATTTGGAGCTGTGAATGAAAAAGATTCTATGAATCAGTTTCAATAAAAGGTTTTATTAAATAAGTCAGCCAACAAAAACAATTACTTAATGTATGTAAATGTGATATTGACAAAATATTTAATAAAATTGTAAGTTAATAAATCAAAGTTAATTAAAGGAAGAAAGAGAAAAATTAAAAAAAAAATTTATTTTATTTATTTTATTATTAGATATGAAAAATATGATTACAAACACCTTATAGGACAATTCATAGACAATTCATATAGGAAACTGTGTTGACATTCCAGGATGCTACTGCTAGTAGTGTTACTTTGACATCAATGACGTATGCTAGGCTTTAAACATCTCTATGATTAATGTAGATGTCAACATAACAATACCAAGTTTGGTCACTGTTTATGCTGACATGAAAAACAAACGATTAAGAAAATAAAAGAGTAATTAATCTGAGGTTCACTACACCAATCAAATTCAGCCCACTACCCATCTATACGTATTTTGAGGTATATCTCTTATTAGAAAGACTTGCGAGGACTCGGAGTGAACAGAAAATTCTCTTAATTGCCTTCGTAAGCTCTGAGTTTGCATTTTCTTTCAGCAGCACAGTCGTACATGAGGAATTGTAGCTTACCGCAATTATTTGGGAAGTCTACTTATGCTTGTGGAGATTATATCTGCTGTCGTTTCGTCTACCAAGGAGGAGATCATCGAACGTTATCTTGTATTATATAATTTTATCATTGTATCGTTTCTTGTCCTGTTCTTTAATATGCTACGAATTATTTCGCATATAAACTGGAACTTTTCACTTTTTTGATTAATATCTTTATGTTTCTGGAATCTTACGTAGGTTATTGAAATAATTTACTTGTTCTAGTAGATAATCTTTCATAACTGTTTTTTATTTTATATATTTACCGCCAAACTTTATATATTTTGGCTTTTGTGCCGATATTTTCATATCGAGATTCTTTCGAACTAGATATAGTTGGCAAATTGCTCTCTTTGTATAATGGAATGTGCGATATTAATAAAGATTAATCACATACTATAATAAATTGTCTATTGAAAATTCTTGAGTTTAAGTTATTAGACATAAGAACATAAGTCCCCTTCCTAAGAAACTTTTGTCCTTAGTCTTTTAGGAATTTTTTGTGGAAGCGCATTAATCTTTTATTTATTTTATGGCAGTTGCTTATAAAATATAAATTATTTGTTAGCCTATCAAAAATTTATCCGTGTATATATTTATCATTTCCTTTATCAAAATTCTATACAAATCCAAACATACCTCTATTAGTCCCTCTCAATATTCACGAGTTCTCTGATGAATGACAAACTCCGAAGCGTTCTCTTACGTTCATGTTCAGTTTTGCCTATGTATCATTAGGTAATCACACAGAAGGATGATCAATAACTTTCGTCGTGTAAACCTCGGTAATGTAGTCCAGTAAACGCTTAATCTTCTAGTATGTATTGGCTCCTGCGGGCATCTCATTTGGAGTGTATCTCCCAGCTTGTGATCATGTTATTCCTATTATAGAATCGGATGCGGTAATCTACATACAGAGTGGCCGTACATGATTATTCCTGAGGTAAATTAATGGATTAGTTTTGTAATTTATTAACATTTAAATTACGCTTTTATTAACAAGCAACGAACTACATTTAAATATTGTTTTAATTATAAAATTAGCATATTTAAATGAATCGCTTATTAGATCAAAATTTAAAATTATTAAAAAAAAAACGTAAAATAAAAAGTTAAATGACAAAAATAAAACAGTTTCAGGCTAGAACAAGATGTACTTAGTGTTACATGTTCAGATAGTGTTGCATTTGATAATATTGATAGAAAAACTACTGATGACTTTTCTGTAATATCTTTCGACTAAATTCCTCCTGCATTTGCTACTTCTTGCGGCGAGGCGATATCTTCAGCAGCCGTTCCTTCTGTTAAAGGAGACACGGTGCCTCCAATAATTGGGCTTGTTGATTGAGAACTCTAAAAAATATATATATATTTTTAAGCATCAGCTACTCTTAACATTTTGAATCTACAAAATATCACATTTTTTTTTCTCTCGCCAGTCATTGATTGGCGACATATAGAACAAGGATTTGCTACGAAATGGAATTTTCTGGCATGTGTGCGTGCTTTTAATGATAAACACATTGTCAATAAAAATCCCCCACATGCAAGTTCTGATTATTATAATTATAAAGGGACATATAGTATCGTGTTATTGTCATTGGTGAACGCCAATTACCTACTGTTTTTTATTCATAGACGTTGACGCACAAAGAAGGGCATCAGATGGGGGAATATATCAAGATACTACGCTGTATGAGAATTTAGAAAATTTGGTATCAACATTCAGAATATTTAAAAGACGGATAGCACTTTCCCCGGTAAAGGTTACTTCGATAGTAAATGCAGCCACAGCTTTACACAACTGGTTACGCAAATCTTCTGCAGCTACTTACATTACGCTCGGATTATGGAATATGTTGACTATTTCTGTACAAATATAGCAGTTCCATAGCAACTAAATAATATTAATATTTGATTAAAATATTGGTTCTTGGTGTTTTTTTATTTCCACAATATGCGTAATACCTCTATTATACTTGTCCTATAATATTTATATTCATTTTAATAGGCACAAAAGTATCAGTTTTCGAATATTCTATTATTTAATAGAGGTAATAGACAAAATCGCGCAAACCCTTGCAACCGGGGTCTATGAAGCGAGCCAACAACTATTACCAAAGTAGTTAAAAAGAGTTATTATAAATTAGTGGCCGAAGGGATACCACGTGTCTTAAAAAATCGATCAGCATCTTTAACCAAAAACAAATGGGTTGGTATAAATCATCGACTGAAGCGCCAGACTTTTCAGTTCTTTCAACTCTACGAAGATCTGCCATGTAGGTGGTGCACATCGCTTTTGGTTCTATTCCTAACATCATCTTCTGTCATTCTTATACCCAATTCTTGCATATCCTCTATTACCTTTCTAATTGCATCCAGTCTTGTATCTATATTTCTATATTCCTTACTTTTCGTATTCCATAGATATTCGTACTTCTCATAAATATTAATAAACTTGCATGATTGCTCCTAAGACCATCTAACTGCCGCCATTTTACACACGTTTTTTAATTTAGTTGTATGCAAAAAGTTCATCATGTTTCAACTGAGAAGCCGTTCAATTCACGCGATCAAGTGAAATGAATGAGCGGTTTAGATGTTTTATTCGCTTTCAAGTCACTTGAATTCGACTGACTTGATCAGCTCACTTGACGAATGTAAACGCCGCATTATAGTCGGATAGATGACCAGCGCTTATCTTCGACTACAACTAGTACAACATCTTCTTAGGGTGCCTGTCCGTTCCGAACGTTGGCGATCATTCTGGCTGTGATGACTGTGTTGGTTGCTATACGAAATAGCTATGTTGAGGTCTTTCTATACCATGTTCTCAGGTTAGCAAGCCAGGATATTCTTCTTCGTCCTGGGGCCCTTTTTCCTTTAATTTTACCTTGCAAAATGCATTGAAGTAGCTCATATCTGTCTTGATTTATTTCTCATTACATATTGCATGTACTGCAGCTTACGGCCCTTCACGATGTTGACCAAATCCGCGGTTGTGTTCATCCTCCGTAGTACTTTTTAATTGGTGACTTTGTCTGTCCTGGTATCTTCAGGATCCTTCTGTATAACCATAGCTCAAAAGCCTGAAGTTTTGATAAAGTTTCCGCCTTCAATGTCTACGTTTCTACTTCGTAGAGAAGCACTGAGTACACGTAACATTTAAGGAGCCGTATTTTTGTTCCTAGGGTGAGGTCATGGCTCTTGAACACAGAGCTTATAGTCAACAATGCAGTTTTTGCCTTTCCGATGCGACAATTAATCTCTTGGGTATTGTCTTACGACTCATTTATTATAGTTCCCAAGTAGATGTACTGTGAGACACGTTTAATTCTCATTTGGTTCATATACAGATTTACTCCAGTTATGTTTTCCTTGCTGATGATCATTAGCTTGGTTTTGCTGGTATTTATATCCAGTCCATATGTTTTACTTGTTTCCATTATTTTATTCATTAAGTTTTGCAGCCCTTCTATGGTATTGGAAAACACTATTGTATCATCTTCATTCCTCAGGTTATTAAGCTTGACTCCATTTATTGACATGTCTTTATCAATATCTTTTAGAGCCTCTTCAAAAATGTGCTCCGAGTACAGATTAAATATTGGTGGTGAAATTACCCATGTTTTGACCTGATCTATTCGGACCACCGCTGATTGATTCCAATACAGGTTAACTATTATTTTTTGTCTTTTCCGTCAATCACTGTCCACCTTAGCACTTACTTTATTTATTAATGCCGACGAAAACCTTCTTGTAGTCAATGAGGCATGCAAAAACATCACAGCTGACATCTCTACATTTCTGAAACAATACCTGCACGCTAAATAAAGTTTCCCTCATACCAACGGCGTTCACAAATCCAAACTGATTGGACGCAATTTGTTCCTCGCATTTCCTGTAAATTCTTTTGTGGATGATTTTTAAAACCAGCTTCAGCAGATGGTTCATTAGGCAAATGGTCTCACAAACTTTTGCTCCTGTTTTTGGCAAAGGTACTAACTCCGATTTGAGCCACTCTACTAGTATTTTTCCTGCCTTGTATCAATCATTAAATATTTCAGTTATTATTTTTATTTGTTCTGCATCTAATAGCTTCAGCAGTTCTGCAGAAATTTCATCAAGTCCCGATGCCTTTCCATCCTCTATTTGTCTGACGGCTGCCGTTATTTCTTCTGGTAGGATTGCTGGACCTAAATTTTCTTCAATGGTGGGTTCTTGTATTGTTCTAACGTCGTGGAAAAGTTTTTACAAGTATACTTCCCATACTTCCTTTTAATCTTCTTCTTTGGTTATGGCAAGATTGTCTTGATCATCTGTTATTTTTTCGCTGTTGTGTCTTTCAAACTTTTGACCTGTTTCCTTCATCTTTCGATGAACATTAAAGTTATCACACTGACTCTGATACTCTTCTACTTTTTGACATTGTTCTGTTTTTTTATTTCTCTTTGGCTTCTTTTATCTTTCTTCTGAAGATGATATGTATTCTCTTATATTTTCGGAGATTTTCTTTGTTTTTTTTTTCTGATCCATAAGTTCAAGTATTTTATCAGTCATCCACGATTTCCGTTTCTCTGTATCTTTCTTCGGGTGTTATTCTTTTATTTCTCTCACTGTTTCTTGTATAATGGTCAGGCTTTCTTCTTTAGTTCCTACATTATACTACTATACAGGGTGAGTCATGAGGAACTCTTCATACTTCTACTATATGTAGAGTCCCTCAGGGAGCATATCATGTGGCCACTAAAAAGTGTCAACTCCTCTTCTTTATTAATTAACAGGGTAATTTGTGTAATTGACCATTTATTTCATTTTACTGTAGTGTTTATAAGGCTCATTTGATTTTTTTAATTTTTGCATGATATAGTACACTACTATCAAGCATCCGACTGGTATTAGCTAAACTAAAAAATTCCAGGACTGGCTTTGGAAAAATTAATTTAGGGATTCGTATTAAATATTACACCCTGTATAAATTTTTTTTAAAATGCAATAAGTGATTTTCAAACTACATAAATAGCCAATGAAAACGACATATGCGACAATGTTGTCGCACTTTTATTAAATTTTTAGTGAACTATCAAATCTTACCAAAAATAGAACAACCATAATGAAGTATCAAATTATAAGGTATTAATTTAAACAAATGTTATAAATTTCAAACATTTTAATTAAAATGAGTTCCTACAACATAATCTAATACGTAGAAAATTAACATCTTTACTGTCACTTTGTATTATCTCTACGATAGAATCAATTGTTTTTCAATTTTAAATTTTTACTCATAGATCGTATTGGGGCATTATTTTCGATAAATAATAAATAAAATTGATTAAAAAGTCAAACCTCTTGTATGTGTTAGTTTTTGTTGATTGTAAATGATTAAAATTTTATGTCAAATAATAATACATTACATCAACTGTACTAAATAAAAATAAATCTAAAAAAGCTTAAAATGAAGGTTGTCGTTGACCGTTTGACGTTTCTTGATATTTTATACCCATTGTCGTTATTGTCATTATCAAGTTATTTATGTGTACAAGAATACATATTTCTTCTGTCATATCTACGTTAAGTACATTGTGTTAGTTTTGGTAGAGCTTTTGTTACTTTCGTTCAAAATGCCACATCAGTTTTCGACCACAGAATATGCAGACATAATATTTGTTTATGGATTCTGTAATGGGAATGGTAGGGCTGCTAGTAGAGAATATCGCAGGAGATTTCCTAATCGTCGAACTCCCAGTCATCCAACATTTGGGTCAGTTTTTAATTATTTGCGAGAAAATGGCACTTTTCCTAGTGGAACAACAGAGCGACATGTAGATGAAGCGCAGGAAGATGACATTATGGACGCCGTTACTATGAACCCTACAATAAGCACTAGACAAGTAAGTCGAGAACTCAATGTTACTCAATCAAAAGTAAGTAGAGTCTTACAAAAAAATAATCTATACCCATATCACATTCAAATGGTTCAGCGACTACATGCTGGAGATGAGATCGATAGGTTGGAATTTTGTAGATGGATTAACAATAATCGACCAACGCTATACAGGACACTATTTACAGATGAAGCCCAATTTACCAAAGACGGGATAAATAATTCACGAAATTCACATGTGTGGGCAGAAGAAAATCCCCATGCTATTCGAGAACGTCGTTCTCAGTTAAGGTTTTCGGTTAACGTGTGGATTGGTGTCATAAATAACCAATTAGTAGGTCCTCACTTTTTTGATGGTCCTTTAACAGGGCAGGTCTATTTGAACTTTCTACAAAATATTTTGCCGAATTTGCTTGCCAACGCGAACGTTGCTATCCGAGGGATGTATTTTCAGCATGATGGGGCACCCCCACACTTTTTACTGGCAGTGAGACAACATCTCAATAATGTTTATGGCAACAGGTGGATAGGACGTGCAGGTTCTATTTCGTGGCCTTCAAGATCCCCTGATTTCAATCCCGTTGATTACCATATTTGGGGACGATTGAAGCAACTAGTTTACGCAGCGAATATTAATAACCGACAACAATTAATTGATAGAATTATACATTGTTGTAATACTATTAGAAACGATCCCCAGAGTATTCGTAATTCAATACGTCAATTAACAATTCGGCAACAAAAATTTGTACAGGCTGCAGGGTTCCATTTCGAAAATCTATTTTGAATTATTTTTATTTTGTTACCATTATTGTATCTTTTCCAGTTCTAATTTATGGGTTTATCATAACTATGTACATATTTTTAGTTTTTTTTTTAATTGTTCTTCGTTATTGTTAGTAGTTACTGTTTTTTGTTGTGCAGTGACTCAGTTTATCATTTCAATTAAAATGTTTGAAATTTATAACATTTGTTTAAATTAATTACCTTATAATTTGATACTTCATTATGGTTTTTCTATTTTTGGTAAGATTTGATCGTTCACTAAAAATTTAATAAAAGTGCGACAACATTGTCGCATATGTCGTTTTCATTGGCTATTTATGTAGTTTGAAAATCACTTATTGCATTTAAAAAAAATATATATATATATACAGGGTGTAATATTTAATAGGAATCCCTAAATTAATTTTTCCAAAGCCAGTCCTGGAATTTTTTAGTTTAGCTAATACCAGTCGAATGCTTGATAGTAGTATAAATTGTATAAACACTACAGTAAAATGAAATAAATGGTCAATTACACAAATCACCCTGTTAATTAATAAAGAAGAGGAGTTGACATTTTTTAGTGGCCACATGATATGCTCCCTGAGGGACTCTACATATGGTAGAAGTATTAAAGTTTCTCATGACTCACCCTGTATAGTATCTTGTATAATAATTCTCATTTTGTCTTCGACGTAACGAAACTCCACCAATAGCTTTAAAATAAAAAAATCTGTGAGGGTCAAATTTCTACCAGAATAATGGCAATTTTTCAAAACCGGCAATGAACTGTCTTAAAATTTGAATATCAGTCTTGTATTATATGGAAATAAAAATAAATTCGGTCATTACACAATAACAATTCTCTTTCAAAACAAAAATGGGATAATCCACAAACCAAAGCCTCTATTTAAGAAGCATGAAATAACGGAATTGTTTAAGTGCCTGTTTACTCACGT